>NC_136513.1:40227772-40375272 GCF_053919585.1 Euprymna scolopes
TACATACCCAACAGCGAATGTCACAATACACACACACACACACACACACACACACACACACACACACACACACACACACACACATATATATATAATTAAAATATTTTACATGATTCTGTTTTCATTTGCGCCAGGATTATCAGATTTTTAGTATTCATGTTACAGTATTTCTGGAAAACTTCGCTTCCTCAGGCATGTGTTTGATTTTCAGATGTGCGTGTCGGGGATATTGTAAACTAAGCAAATTCCACAGAAAGTGGAAATTAATTGATTTGTGTCAGATGTATAGCTCACTTAAACTTAATAATATAAGGCATGTGTTGATAGTCAATATTAATGATATTTTTATAATATTTTATCTATTTTTGTATTCATAACTAATACTCAGTTTTTTTTTTTGTTTATTTTCTGCAGTCTTGCTAAAATGGTTTGGAATTTAAACTTTACTATTAAAGGGAGACAACTTTCTCTATGGTTATAGAAACTATGTTAACGATGGATTATCTAGGTTACTCCTACACGCAGTCTTGCATACCCCCCCCCACACATACGCACACACGCACATATATGTTTGCATCTCCGTATTCACAAGTTGTATTTTTAGAGGTGGCGAACTTTAAGATGAAAACACATTTTCCTTTAATTGTAGATTTGGCAATTATCAGTTATTTAGAGGTCAACTTGGTTTGGCAAATCATCATGAAGAGACTGATACTCGAGCAACATTTGCAAATTGCAAGTGATACGATCAGTTTTCCGAGAAAAAAAATTGATGAGCGATTAATTTCTTGAGATGGACTTCTCGACTGACCACCTCGGTTTTTTTTTTTCGATTTAACTCAATTAGTTCGATTTTCCTTGGGGATGTGCAAAATCCCACATCTACGTTGGTAAACCAAACACAAAAGACCACTTGGAAGACCGCATTTGGCACGTTATTGTGGAAATACAGCCTATTTTAATGCGTAGAGTTGTGTAAATCGAACCAATATACGCGTGAGATGCGAGAAATTGTATTTAAATGAGAAATAGCAAAATTAATCTTCGAAATGAATCACATATTTGTATAATAAACATATTTTTCTATGATTTAGTTTAATTTCAAGTTCGCCGCCTCTAAAAACATATTTTTACAGGGGGATAGAGATAGTGCCATAAAGCTACTGTAAAGCTCGGCTAGCAACATAGCTTCTGTGTGAAAAAGACTGTAGGGACGAGAAGAAATAATACCCAACTAGATTGTAAAGTCTAATTATATCATATATTAATTGTTAATATCAAGACACGGAATCGCAAATAAACGGAGCAAAAGTAGATACGTTCCTTTTGCGTCATTCCTTTATATTTTTGGGACCAGACCTTCCCTGACTTCTTATGCAACCGCTGAAATTTGCTACTGGTAATATCGGAGAAATACACCTTCATCCGTGTAGACTAAATTATAGTTATAACTAACAAGGAGGACTTCATGCAGACGATATTTATAACCTCTATACAGAAGCTCAAATCGCATAACACACGAAACGAAAGAAACACCTGCCCCGTCGCCATAATGTTGTATCACCCTGTTCTATTTTACAAGTACTTTAATGGAATATGCTCCGACGAACTTATTGCACTTGTACAACCTCGACGGAAATTTACCCGACAAAACTCATCTAGAAGCAAAATATCATCCTTTCACTGTTAAAGTCCTTTTGCTGACGGAAAGTTTTCTACTCTGATAGCGTTATTCACTCTGGCTGATAGGATTTGAAACTTTCTCGCTGTTTCCAGCTTCTCTGACTATAGTAACATGCAGAAATTTAAATGTAATGTGAATAAACATCTCGCTCATCTCACATAAGCCTCAGTAGATGTGGAACCAAACAGTTGCCTCTTACGTCAAGTGACAATGTACTTGTGTGGGAATAGAAATAGATACCTTGATTCTGCGTTATTTCTTTGAGTCTTTTAAACCAAACCTTCTATGGTTTCTTATGAAATATTGTTGTTGGCGATGTGGAAGAAATATTATTGTATTGTGGGGTTGTATATAACAGGCCCCTTCAGTCTTTGACAGACTATGGATACCCACGTAGAGGTGCTTGCACGAGACGTTTTTGTGGCAGGAGGTGCGCAATCTCCAATCACACCTCTCCTGAGTCGACATTGTTAAATACCAGTGGCAAATGGAATGCATGTTCAGGACGACTGGAAACAAATACCGAGATAAGTGGAGAGCACATACAGCGCCTAGAATTCCCAAATGGTTACCCAGCTGGTACTAACCAGACTCAACGTTTCTTAGCTTCGGTGATCTGACGAGAAACAGTGTGTCAACGCGATTATGCCGTTTATAGACGAGTATGTATAATATGAGAGTTCCTTCACGGTGTGTTACATGTGAGTAATACATGTTCAACGTGTGTACATGTAACTTAGTTTGTCGTGTGTGATGAGCTGTGGTCCTTACTAAGATGTTGAGTATCTATAACATTTATGACAGGACATATAACACCGACAATACAAATGAACGCAACACAGTTCTCTGGTAATTTAACATTGGTTAACAGGGAAAATGTACCTTGTTCATCTTGGTCTTGTTTTGATAGTTTTGAAAAAGCTGCAAGAAAATGCATACCAAAAAAACCATAAGTCTTGGTTGTATTTTCCGGTAACTTTATTCCGACTGCTTCTCCATTGGAAAGTTGCACCCTGTCTTTATATCTACACAGACACGACAGTTTCCTCGGGTGTTCTTAGCCAATCTCGACCGGTCGCCAGCTCGTCACCTTTCGACTGTCTCTCCCAAACTCTGACTCTCAATTAACTAAAATCTACGTGTAGAAATACATCTCTCATTTAATGATGTAATCAACGCGTATCACTCATAACCATCGCATGATGTCTGTCGTATATTCTTGTTTTTCTATCAACTTATTAATACGAAAATTCTTGACTTGTTTCTACATTCCACTATATCAAATTATCATTCCACTATATCAAATTATCATTCCACTATATCAAATTAACATTCCACTATATCAAATTATAATTCCACTATATCAAATTATCATTCCACTATATCAAATTAACATTCTACTATATCAAATTAACATTCTACTATATCAAATTAACATTCTACTATATCAAATTATCATTCCACTATATCAAATTAACATTCTACTATATCAAATTAACATTCCACTATATCAAATTAACATTCTACTATATCAAATTAACATTCTACTATATCAAATTAACATTCCACTATATCAAATTAACATTCTACTATATCAAATTAACATTCCACTATATCAAATTAACATTCTACTATATCAAATTATCATTCCACTATATCAAATTATCATTCCACTATATCAAATCAACATTCTACTATATCAAATTATCATTCAACTATATCAAATTATCATTCCACTATATCAAATTATCATTCGACTATATCAAATTAACATTCTACTATATCAAATTAACATTCCACTATATCAAATTAACATTCCACTATATCAAATCAACATTCCACTATATCAAATTAACATTCTACTATATCAAATTATCATTCCACTATATCAAATTAACATTCCGCTATATCAAATTATCATTCCACTATATCAAATTAACATTCCGCTATATCAAATTATCATTCCACTATATCAAATTATCATTCCACTATATCAAATTAACATTCCACTATATCAAATTAACATTCCACTATATCAAATCAACATTCCACTATATCAAATCAACATTCCACTATATCAAATCAACATTCCACTATATCAAATTAACATTCCGCTATATCAAATTATCATTCCACTATATCAAATCAACATTCCACTATATCAAATTAACATTCCACTATATCAAATCAACATTCCACTATATCAAATCAACATTCCACTATATCAAATTAACATTCAACTATATCAAATCAACATTCCACTATATCAAATTAACATTCCGCTATATCAAATTATCATTCCACTATATCAAATTAACATTCCACTATATCAAATCAACATTCCACTATATCAAATTAACATTCCACTATATCAAATCAACATTCCACTATATCAAATTAACATTCCACTATATCAAATCAACATTCCACTATATCAAATTAACATTCCGCTATATCAAATTAACATTCCGCTATATCAAATTATCATTCCACTATATCAAATTATCATTCCACTATATCAAATCAACATTCCACTATATCAAATTAACATTCCACTATATCAAATTAACATTCCACTATATCAAATCAACATTCCACTATATCAAATCAACATTCCACTATATCAAATCAACATTCCACTATATCAAATTAACATTCCGCTATATCAAATTATCATTCCACTATATCAAATCAACATTCCACTATATCAAATTAACATTCCACTATATCAAATCAACATTCCACTATATCAAATTAACATTCCACTATATCAAATCAACATTCCACTATATCAAATCAACATTCCACTATATCAAATCAACATTCCACTATATCAAATTAACATTCCGCTATATCAAATTATCATTCCACTATATCAAATCAACATTCCGCTATATCAAATTAACATTCCACTATATCAAATCAACATTCCACTATATCAAATCAACATTCCACTATATCAAATCAACATTCCACTATATCAAATTAACATTCTACTATATCAAATTAACATTCCACTATATCAAATTAACATTCCGCTATATCAAATTATCATTCCACTATATCAAATTAACATTCCACTATATCAAATTAACATTTTACTATATCAAATTATCATTCCACTATATCAAATTATCATTCCACTATATCAAATCAACATTCCACTATATCAAATCAACGTTCTACTATATCAAATTAACATTCCACTATATCAAATTATCATTCCACTATATCAAATTAACATTCCACTATATCAAATTAACATTCTACTATATCAAATTAACGTTCCACTATATCAAATCAACATTCTACTATATCAAATTAACATTCCACTATATCAAATCAACATTCCACTATATCAAATTAACATTCTACTATATCAAATTAAGATTCCACTATATCAAATCAACATTCCACTATATCAAATCAACGTTCTACTATATCAAATTAACATTCCACTATATCAAATAAACATTCCACCATATCAAATTATCATTCCACTATATCAAATCAACATTCCACTATATCAAATCAACATTCTACTATATCAAATTAACATTCCACTATATCAAATCAACATTCCACTATATCAAATTAACATTCTACTATATCAAATTAACATTCCACTATATCAAATCAACATTCCACTATATCAAATCAACGTTCTACTATATCAAATTAACATTCCACTATATCAAATTAACATTCCACTATATCAAATTAACATTCCACTATATCAAATTATCATTCCACTATATCAAATTAACATTCCACTATATCAAATCAACATTCTACTATATCAAATTATCATTCCACTATATCAAATTAACATTCCACTATATCAAATCAACGTTCTACTATATCAAATTAACATTCCACTATATCAAATTATCATTCCACTATATCAAATTAACATTCCACTATATCAAATTAACATTCCACTATATCAAATTAACATTCCACTATATCAAATTATCATTCCACTATATCAAATTAACATTCCACTATATCAAATTAACATTCCACTATATCAAATTAACATTCCACTATATCAAATTATCATTCCACTATATCAAATTAACATTCCACTATATCAAATTATCATTCCACTATATCAAATTATCATTCCACTATATCAAATTAACATTCCACTATATCAAATTATCATTCCACTATATCAAATTAACATTCCACTATATCAAATTAACATTCCACTATATCAAATTAACATTCCACTATATCAAATTATCATTCCACTATATCCAATTAACATTCCACTATATCAAATTAACATTCTACTATATCAAATTAACATTCCACTATATCAAATTAACATTCCACTATATCAAATTAACATTCCACTATATCAAATTAACATTCCACTATATCAAATTATCATTCCACTATATCAAATTATCATTCCACTATATCAAATTAACATTCCACTATATCAAATTATCATTCCACTATATCAAATTATCATTCCACTATATCAAATTAACATTCCACTATATCAAATTATCATTCCACTATATCAAATTAACATTCCGCTATATCAAATTATCATTCCACTATATCAAATTATCATTCCACTATATCAAATTATCATTCCACTATATCAAATTATCATTCCACTATATCAAATTAACATTCCACTATATCAAATTATCATTCCACTATATCAAATTAACATTCCGCTATATCAAATTAACATTCCACTATATCAAATTATCATTCCACTATATCAAATTATCATTCCACTATATCAAATTAACATTCCACTATATCAAATTATCATTCCACTATATCAAATTATCATTCCACTATATCAAATTAACATTCCACTATATCAAATTATCATTCCACTATATCAAATTAACATTCCGCTATATCAAATTATCATTCCACTATATCAAATTATCATTCCACTATATCAAATTATCATTCCGCTATATCAAATTATCATTCCACTATATCAAATTAACATTCCGCTATATCAAATTATCATTCCACTATATCAAATTATCATTCCACTATATCAAATTATCATTCCACTATATCAAATTAACATTCCACTATATCAAATTAACATTCCGCTATATCAAATTATCATTCCACTATATCAAATTATCATTCCACTATATCAAATTATCATTCCACTATATCAAATTAACATTCCACTATATCAAATTAACATTCCACTATATCAAATCAACATTCCACTATATCAAATCAACATTCCACTATATCAAATCAACATTCCACTATATCAAATTATCATTCCACTATATCAAATTATCATTCCACTATATCAAATTATCATTCCACTTTATCAAATTATCATTCCACTATATCAAATTAACATTCTACTATATCAAATTAACATTCCACTATATCAAATTAACATTCCGCTATATCAAATTATCATTCCACCATATCAAATTATCATTCCACTATATCAAATTAACATTCCACTATATCAAATTAACATTCCGCTATATCAAATTATCATTCCACTATATCAAATCAACATTCCACTATATCAAATCAACATTCCACTATATCAAATTATCATTCTACTTTATTAAATTATCATTCCACTATATCAAATTATCATTCCACTATATCAAATTATCATTCCACTATATCAAATTAACATTCCGCTATATCAAATTATCATTCCACTATATCAAATTATCATTCCACTATATCAAATCAACATTCCACTATATCAAATCAACATTCCACTATATCAAATTATCATTCCACTATATCAAATTAACATTCCACTATATCAAATTATCATTCTACTATATCAAATTAACATTCCACTATATCAAATCAACGTTCTACTATATCAAATTATCATTCCACTATATCAAATCAACATTCCACTATATCAAATCAACATTCCACTATATCAAATTATCATTCCACTATATCAAATTAACATTCCACTATATCAAATTATCATTCCACTATATCAAATTAAGATTCCACTATATCAAATCAACGTTCTACTATATCAAATTAACATTCCACTATATCAAATTAACATTCCACTATATCAAATTATCATTCCACTATATCAAATTATCATTCCACTATATCAAATTATCATTCCACTATATCAAATCAACATTTCACTATATTAAATCAACATTTCACTATATTAAATCAACATTTCACTATATCAAATTAATATTCTACAATATCAAATTAAGATTCCAACGGTAACATTCTAGCTTACAAACACACATTCAGGTTACTCAGCGTTGTCCCAGAACCAACAATGTAACAATGCACCTATATCATGTAGGTTAAAAAATATCTACGATCAAATAGGAATATATTAAATACTACTTTTATTTAAAAAATTTTTTTTTTGAGTTCTTTGAGATGAGGCTACATAATTTGTGCATCCATTTTTTTTGTGGACTGTTATCCTCATCTTTGTAGTTGTTGTTTCACCACGTTTCGACCAACTTCAGGTGATTAACCGCGACGAGATAGGAATGCTAAGTATTGTGACTGTATCCCCAGTAATTACTGCCTTCCATAGTTGTTGTCTCGCCACGTTTTAACCAACTAATTCTCTGGCCTGCTTGGATAGGATTGAAGCCACTACCTTCAGACAATACTTACCTGGAACCGTAGGGACTCAACGCCTCTATCCACTGCGCCACGAACCCAAAGGGCGATCAAGGTTGGATTTTATGGTCTTATTAATCCAAGTTTTTGTTCTTATCTAGTCTTTCCTTGTAGAGTTCATAACGAATGGGATTATATATTGTTTTTGGTCTCGCTACAAGAGGAAGGTGGACCTGTAAATTCACCATTGTCCGTTCGTCTATCTGCACTTTTTTCAATAACTACGCCTCAGAATTTTTTGAAATTTCGCACAAACATGATATGAGTAAAAAAGTAACAGAACAGATTTTCCGGGACCTCCCTCCGTAGGGGTGCCTTTTGGGTTAAAATGGCTAAAATTGACACTTTTGTGCTTATTAAAAAAAAAATTGATGCCTTAGATTTTTATAAAATTTTCTGAAAAGTTCTTACTAACTGATTTCTATATAATTTTGTTTGCGATAGCTCTTGGGTGTGCCCCAGGGGCTCTTTAAGGGCTAATAAAAACACTTCATTTTGGGACTATTTTATCAAATTTGTCCAAAATCTTCTGTGTATGTTTATTTAGCTGTTTTGCATGGTGTTGAGCTCAAATCTAAATATGTTAAGGCCTTGAGGACTTTTGGGGCTAAATGGGATGGTACAAATAATAGATTTAGTCATTTTTTTTGCATGGTGCAGAACTCAAATTTGCATATGCTAAGGCCTAAAACTGCACCGTTTGTTCATTTTTACCAGGATTTAGCGTCCCCTGGAGACTTTTGGGGTTAAATTGAGGTGTGTATAAATGTTGAACTTAGTCATTTTTTATGCCTCGTTGAGTGCGCACTTACGGGGGAAACATGTATGCTTCACTTGTGTGTTTTTTTAAGATGAGGATCCATAATTTGTATATTCTTTTGCAGACAGTTATCCTTATCTTCATAGTTATTATTGTTTTATCGCATTTCCGTCAACTCATCCTCTGGCCTTCGTCACGTGATAAGAAATAACAAGGACGACTTCATCCAGATCAGACAAATTTGAGGAACGACGTGTGCGAGCTCTATAAAGAAGTCCGAATAGCACAAGAAACATACGAAACAAATAAGCAGCACCAAATATCATAGAGTTACACTAACTTTGGCACGAATCATCCTTGAGGTGTTCTGTTATATACAGCAAAATTATTAATACTACTACTGCTAATATTAGAAACAATGCGGAAGAATGGATGTGTCGTGTTGCAGAAGGCTTTTCCGCCATGTTTGTGATGCGCAAGGGATGATTCATTTCCGTTCTTTGATTAGATTTATCACGTATCTCAGGGGCGAAAAGAATACGCAGGGAAAGATTAATTTTATAAGATGAAACCATACAAGTCTTTAATTAGAAACCGCCATTTTGGCTTGCGCAAATGGGGTCTGATTTTTTGTCTCTTTGCGCAGATAAGACTGACTTTATTTCGGAATGACACAACGAAGAAGAGAACGAAACAAGGATTTCGTTTCTTGCCATTTCGATATCACAGACGTTGGAAATGTTGATCTATTTTTTTTTAGTATCGTTCGTTTACTTATTTCGAATGAAACAGATTATTTTTGTTGGCAGTCGTTTGCCTGATATCTTTCTAATAAGAATTCTTTCTAGAAAGAGATCGATTACTTAACAGAGGGACCACGCGATGGTTGCACACGTCCCTAAATGAAAGTGTTTCTGTGGAGGTAATTGGATTTGAACTTGGCACGCACAGGTTGTCATTAACCATTTAACCACCATCACCCTCTTCCTCCTCCTCGCTCCCTCGTCTCTCTCTCTCTTTCTCTTTCTCTCTCTCTCTTTCCTCATCTTATTGTTCCTATTTACTTGCCCCCGCACGAGAGCAAAGTTAGACACAAGGTCGGTTTTTAATGTAGGGAAAGTCCAGCGCCCCAAAAGGAGAACTCTGGATAAGAACAGGAATAAAAATTGCTCCAGTCATGAAAGATTTCTCTTCCACGGACCGAGGACGGAAAAAGTGAAGTGTAGTGTCAGAACAGATACTACACTTTGTGTTATATATTTTTTTTATTCTCCGGAATGTACAAAAAGACATAAAGAAAAATTAAAAATTAGGCACAAGGCCATTCAAAAGTGGGTGTCTGTGGTCATCCTCATCACTGTACCTTTGTTTGTCTATACTCATCATAGATAAAGTTCTCATTCACCACAATATCTCAAGCTCACCTGGGTTCGTTCTACTTAAGATTACCAAATTATATCGTGAGTTTTTTTTTGTTTATAAACAAACAATAAAGTAAATTACACTTTGCTCCCATGTTGTTTAACATCAGCATCCATTTATTCATTTTGAATAAATCAGAGGACTCTTGTTGGCATTGGTTTCCCCGATATATTTCTAGTTTGAATTCTTTCTCGGGAGGCGTCGGATTATTACGTTCCCAATTTAAAAGTGTTTCTGTGGATCGAACTGGATTCGAACTTGGCACTCCCAGGTTTTCAGTCAGTGTCATTAACCACTTAGCCGCCGCCACCTCACTGGGACCGCTGTATTATGGCGTGTTTATTGTGGGGTTTTAATTTCTGATTGCGATTCATGTGCAAGTGTATCTGTTTCTATGAAAGTTTCGCTGATTGTGACGGGTTCAATTTCACTTGCATTTTATAGACTGTGTGTCTATGATGTAGACCTTCTTGCTTTTATCCGTTGTCGAACCGAAATCTGTTCAAGAAAAAGGAAGACGTCATTTATTAGTGTCGAAGGATTTCTGTTGGCATTCGTTTGCCTCGATATCTTTCTAGTTAGAATTCTTTCTAGAAAAATATCGGTCACTTAAATTGTCAACATCCCTAACTGAGAGTGTTTCTCTGGGACTTGATTCAAACTTGACAAACTCAGATTGTCAGTCCGTGTCGTTAATCAATTAGTCACCGTCATCTCCATAAGGATTCCATCAGAGTACAACAAGGACTTGGTGCTTGCGATTGCAAGAGTTAGATGTGATTGCTGTAAATTCAGGGAAATTTTTCATTATTTAATATTTAAATGGCTATATGTCTGTCTGTTGGTCTATCTTTGTGTCGGTCTGTCTGTCTCCATATTTTCAAACTCTATTACCCCCGAAACTAAAAATCGAAGAGCGGCGCTAGGGTCCTCAAATGACTGGATTTTTTACGGACCGTTTTGTATAGGTCTTTAGCCGGTTTAAATTGATTTAAGGGGCAAAAATAGCTCAAAATTGAAAAAAAAAATCGTTATACATTTTGTACATTCGTTTTAGTTTATTGAATGCTGCAATTCCGGTTTCAATTCTAGCTCATAGCACCTAAATACTTTTTGTTTTACTTTTAGAATTACGACTCTATAATAATATATCCGAAATCTGGACGAATTGCAATATCATATTTAAGCGTATTTTACGCCCGGGCAAAGCCGACCTCCTTCGCTAGGTGCTATTAATTAAGAGAATATTCCATTAGGCATTTAATGCAGTGTAAATATATGCATGAGAAGTGAAACCTAACCGGGTTAGGGTTAGGGATATGCATTTAATGGATAGAAATGATATGAGAATAATATTGTAACAGAGTGCGAAGGCGCATATGCAAATATCAAGCTGTGTTCGAAATGACGTCACGGTAAGGGAAAAGAAAAAGTCTATAAAAAGTAATTCCGTTATAGACGTGGGTGACGTAACGACCGTAATGAGAAGTCAACTGTAGCGGGAAAATGAAGATATAAATGTTATTACAAAAATAATTGGAGTCGAGTTATTACTTGTCCTATATTTCTTGCGACCTACTCTGCTCCAATGTGTTGGGTCTGAGTGTTTAAACGTGCGGAACATGTGTAAAATGACTTGGGTGCCATCAGCTAGAATCGAAACCAAAACACTTATCTCTCTAACTGTATTCGCTACCATATGACCTAAGAACAGAGGAATATCAAAAACGAAAAAATTAATGCAAATTAATGAATAAAAGTAGAGGCGCACTTTAAGTCGACTAACGTCTGACATGTTCCAATTTTTCAATTTTGACCCATTTGCATCTACTTTTTCCAGCTAAATACAAAACCAAATTTGTTCCACAGGTCGGAATCTATATAAAATTTCATATATTTAAACCAAAATTGACAGAATAGTTTGGTAGGTACCGTTCAACACATACGCGCACAAACAAGGTCACATGCACACACGTACATATATATATATATATATATATATATATATATATATATATATATGTGTATATATGTGTGTGTGTCTTTTCTAGGGCGAACATTTTATCGTTCCACACACACACATACACACACACACACACACGTGTGTGTGTGTGTGTGTGTGTATATGGATACAATTTTTGCCCTAGAAAAGACGACATGATTCCATTTCCATTTGATGAAAACCGTTTTTTGTTACAGATAGTTGGCCAGTTGTGTACAATTCCCAACAGCGATAGGAGCTTTCTACCATGCCTGAAAGTAAATGTTCAACGAGCGGGATTGAAGATGTGCCGCTGTATAACTCATGCTTTTTACTGATTCAAGTTATGATAACAGGACCATTGTCAACACCCTCAAACTGAGTCGCTGGATTATCACGAATTAAATGGATGTGCACAGGGAGATAAAAACAAAATTTCCGGTTACGATTATGGTCTTTGGTGAGGTTTCAAGTGAGGGCCACATCATGCCGCCTCACATCTTCGAAGTCGGCTTGAAAGTCAACACCAAAATGTACCTGAATGTGCTAAGAGTGTGGTGATCCCCTGGTGCAATCGGTGGCCGCTGACAGACAGTTGGTGTAGCAGCAAGAATTCGTGCCAGCCCACAAGTCCAAAGAGACCCCAAAAGAGGCTTCAAAATGACGGCTACGATTTTGTACTCTTCCACCCTCGAGCTAACCGGCTGGACTACTTTGTTTGGTCATACGCTGAGAATAGCATTAACATGACATCCCACGACACCAAAGCCATCCGCCGTGTATTCGCTGAGCTCCCGCCTGTGCTTGTGAAAAAAGGTATGCTCCAAATTCCGAACACGTGTTGATTTGGTGATTGAGATTGAAGGCGGCTACATTGAATAGATGTCAACTCTACTACGTAATCAAATTAACTGAATTGATTATTTTGATAAAAGTTTTAAAATAAAACTGTAGTGTTGTTTTCTTTAGGGCGATAACTTTATCGGTGTACCCTATATATATATATATATATATATATATATATATATATATATATATATATATATATATATAGTAAGTTATAAAATATATATGGCGATTAAGCTACATTGAATATTCCGCGTTTCACCCACTCTAGGACTCTTCAGGCTTATGCGCTAACTAGCTCTACCTACGTATTGAGCACTTTTGAAGTAAATACTTAAAGTTTACGCATAAATTTATACTTTCGTATATTAATTTTATGTGGTAATTCTTGGTTCGTTCAAAGTTTATTCAACCATATTTCTACATTACCAATTTATTTGAAATTTTCCGACAACCCATCTTTAGAGTCGAGGGAGGTTTCTATGTTATTAAAATAAATTTACATCGCCAATTATTAAAATATTAAATAAAATAAATATATTTTTCGTAAGCGGTTAGTGCGAACCTGTTTTGTTGAGAGAACTAAACTTCCGGATCGATTCATCTCACACACCACGATTTGACGAAACGAATTAGAAGATTTCATTTTCTGTTTACTCGATAAGTAAAACAACAAACAAAACATAATTCATTTGTTTATCTTCCAAATTTTTTAATTTAAAAATTTTTTCTTTATTATATCAGGCAAAAAAAAAGTTTGTCGCTTGCTTTTTGAGTCGAAGTCGTTTTCTTTTGTTTTTGTTTTTTATTTTTCGATATAAGAAAATATGAACTTTTTTATTATTAACACTATAAATTGTTTGATAAAGTACGGTTTTTTTTCGAAGAAATTTTACGGATGGATGATGTGCTTAAATAATATTTGGTGCTAATGCAGAGAGTGATCCGCGCTATTTTTTAAATCGTATTTCCACGTTTAATTAAAGTTTTATTATATGTTTTTTTTTAAAATTTAATTGTAAGGTTAAAATACAGATAAGGTACAAAACACCCTCCTCTCCCCATGTTAAGAATGGCTTTTTAAATAATAACGTTATTATTTCAGCACGGATCACTCTCTGCATGAGTACCGTACTTTCACCTGACAATTTAATAAAAAAAACATGGTACTTATGCAGAGAAAGTACCGCGCTAAAATAATAACGTTATTTAGAAAGCCATTCTTAACATGGGGAGGGCGTTTTGTAACTATTCTATACTTTCACCTAACAATTTAATAAACAAAAGATGGTACTTATGCAGAGAAGGTACCGTGCTGAAATAATGCTATTAAGAAAGCCATTCTTAACATGGGAAAGGGAGGGTGTTCTGTAACTATTTTATACTATCACCTAACAATTCAATAAACAAAAAATAGTACTTATGCAGAGAAGGTACCGTGCTGAAATAATACCGTTATTTATAAAGCTATTCTTAACATGGGGAGGAGTTTTGCATCTATTCTATACTTTCACCTAACAATTTAATAAACAAAAATAGATAGTAAGTATGCATAGAAAATACCGTGCTGAAATAATGCTATTTAGAAAGACATTCTTAACATGGAGACGGTATTTTGTAATTATTCTGTCCTTTCACCTAACAATTTAAAAACAAAACATGGTACTTATGCAGAGAAACTACCCTGCTGAAATAATGACGTTATTATTTAGAAAGCTATTCTTAACATGGGTATAGGGGTATTTTGTAATTATTCTTGACTTTCACCTAACAATTTAATAAACAAAAGTTAAACTTAAGCAGACAAGGAACAGTACTGAATCATTAACATTATTTAGAAAGCCATTCTTAACATGGGGAGGGAGGATGTTTTCTAACTATTCTGTACTTTCGGTGCTAATGCAGAGAGTGATCCGCGCTATTTTTTAAATCGTATTTCCACATTTAATTAAAGTTTTATGATATGTTTTTTATTCAATTGTAAGGTTAAAGTACAGACTAGGTATAAACCCCCCCTCCCCATGTTAAGAATGGCTTTTTAAATAATAACGTTATTATTTCAGCACGGATCAGTCTCTGCATGAATACCGACTAATGTTTTGTTGTTTGCTTTTTTTACTGTATTTTTTTAAAGAAACCCTTTTTTAACAAAAATTGAAAGTACACGTTTTTTCTTTTTTTTACAGAAGTTGTTTTTATATAAGAAAATATGAATGTTTTTTCTTTATTAAAGAAATTGGGTACTCGTGCACTTATTTGATCTGTGCTGAAATAATAACGTGATTATTTAAAAAGCCATTCTTAACATGGGGAGAAGAGGGTGTTTTGTACCTATTCTGTACTTTAACATTACAATTGAATAAAAAAACGGTAAATTTTTAGATTAGGTCCACCTCCACAATTTTCTTTTAAATGACGATTTTTGTAGGTTTTCGACTATGTTGAATACGGAAATCGCATTGAAATTTTGTAGAAATAAGTAGTTATCGAGATATAAAAAGTTGTATAATGCATTGTAATCTTTGGCGGCCATTTCTTTACACGCTTGTGCGCGTCATAAACAAATCTACGCGCGTAAAAAAGATGGCCGCCAAAGAATACAATGCATAAAACAACTAATTATATCTCGATAACTACTTATTTCTGCAAAATTTCAATGCGATTTCCGTATTCAGCATAGTCGGAAACCTTTAAAAGTCGTCATTTAAAAGAAAATTGTGGAGGTGGACCTAATCTAAAAAAATACCAAAATAACATAAAACTTTAATTAAATTTCGAAATACGATTTAAAAAAATAGCGCGGATCAGTAAGTGCATTAGCACCCATTAATCGACCAACGTGACCTTATTGCCAAATAAGGTTCGGCTACAATGTTGAACGCGCTGTTCACATTGTTTTTTTTTTCAAGTTAAATTCAACTTTCACAATATCTTTATTTTTATTTTATAATTTCACAATGTCTTTTTTTAATAATAAATTGTTAGAAAGCACAGAATAGTTATAAAACACCATCCCCTCTCTATGGTAAGAATGGCTGAAAAATATTAGGTACTCATGTAGAGAGTGATCCGTGCTGAAATAATAACATTATTATTTAAAAAGCCATTCTTAACATGGGGAGGGGAGGGTGTTTTGTACATATTCTGTACTTTAACCTTACAATTGAATAAAAAAATCATAAAACTTTAATTAAGCTTGGTAATACGATTTAAAAAATAGCGCGGATCAGTAAGTTCATTAGCACCAGAAATTGTTAGGTGAAATACAGAAAAGTTTCTACCAAGAAAACCATTATTTTTTTTTTGCTATTCTTACCAAAGGGAGGGGATGGTGCTTTGTCACTATTCTGTGCTTTCAACTAACAATTTATTAAAAAAATAAAAAAGGTAAATTTTCACATTAGGTCCGCCTCCACAATTTTTTAACATGGGTAGTTTGGGGGTGTTTATTCTGAAAGCCGTTCTTAACATGGGAAGAATGGTGGTATTTATTCCAAAAGCCGTTTTTAAAAGACGAATGACAGGTAAAAGGTTAAAACACGTGGTTAGGCATGGGTGTTGTTTATTCCGAAAGCCGTTCTTAATATGGGGAGGTTGGGAGTGTTTATTCATGGCCGTCAATGAATTATAGTGCATAGTACAGGTCTTTATATCTCGAAAACTAATTGCCCCTGCAACTTTTAAATGAGATTTTCTTATTCAGCATAGTCGAAAATTGTGGAGGTGAGCCTAATGTAAAAAAAAACCTCCCCCAAAAAAGACATCGTGAAATTTAAATTTAAGCGCGGTACTAAAAATAAAATTAGACAGAAAAATACACCTTTGAGTTTGTACTTGCACAAAGACTTGAAAAAGTTGTCAACAAAAACAAATATATAACAAGTAAATATTTTCAAAGGCAAGATAAGTTACTTTTCTACCTAATTGGATAATCTTTAGTGTTTTTATTGAGTTTGTACTACTGTACATATAGATTCGAAAAAGTTGTCAAAAAATAAATGTATAACAAATATTATCAAAGGCAAGATATGTTACTTTATTACCAAAATGGATAATTTTTTAGTTTTTTTAATGTAAAATATTTATTCGGCTCGAAAAACACAGCGTTTACTGCTATATTTGAAAATTACAAATGGCGGCAGACTGTGTTAAACACATTAGGTTTGGGAAAATGAGTTAACACTAAAAAATTATACAAAATACTGTAAAAACCACCGAATACATGTCTGCCTATGTCACGGTAACATATATTGAGTGAGTTCCTGACGGTATTTTGCATAGTTTTTTAGTTTTAACTCATTTTCCCAAACTTAACGTGTTCAACACAGTCTGCCACCATTTGTATTTTTCAAATATACAGATAAACACTACATGTTTTCGAACAGATTAACCATTTTACACTAAATAAAAACACTAAAATCTTATCCAGTTAGGTAGAAAAGTAACTTATCTTGCCTTTGATAACATTTATTTGTTATATTTATTTTTCAACAACTTTTTCCTTTCTGTGTTTAGTAATACAAACCCGTTTTATTTACTATAACGTTTAGTCGGCCCGAAAAACAGTGTTTATCAGTGTATTTTAAAAATACAAACGGTGACGGACACTGTTGATGATGATAAGTGTGAGAAAATGATTTAAAACTAAAAAACTATACAAAATACTATAAGAAACCCACCGAATATGTCAGCCTATGTCACAATAACATATAATCAGTAGGTGTTTGACACTGTTTTGTATAGTTTTTAACTGATTTTCCCAAACTTAACGTATTCAAAAGAGTCCGCGACCATTCATCTTTTTCAAATACATAGATAAACACGGAGTTTTTTGAGCCGATTAAACATTTCACATTAAATAAAAACACTAAAATCTTATCCAGTTAGATAGAAACGTAATTTACCTTACCTTTGCTTTCATTTATTCGTTTTTGGACAACTTTTTCGAATCTGTGTATAGTAACCCCCTCTTACCCAAAAATTAATTAAAAACTCACATTTTTTAATGCAATAAAAAAGAAAACTATTTAGCGTTTCAACGTTTTAGCAACTTTCGACTTAATCAACTGAATGTTGGTCGAGCCCATGATTGACGGTAACTCACGAGGATCCGGATCCAATTCTGCAAGAGTACCATTTCTTTTTCATTTTCGCCCTTTTTTATTACTTTTTGGAGTGGATTGCTGTACTAAGAATATAAGAAACATGCATTTTATCTTTTTATTAAAATTTTCCATTACATCAAATTAAGCCACAGCAACGCGTGGCAGGGTACAGCTAGTACACACACACACACACACACACACACACACACACACACACACACACACACACACACACACACACACACACACACACACACATATATATATATATTTACTAGCAGACCGCTCGTCATTGACCGGTCGTAAAATATGCTTAAATATGATATTTTGATTAATGCAGATGTCGTATTTATTATTATATTATATTAGACCCAATATATAGTAATGATTTAAAAGAAATTGAATTGAAATAAAAAAAGGTTTAGATTACGATTCACGTAATGCCTGACCTATGAAGACATGTTTGCTGCAAGGCTAAAAATTGAAACATGAACCAATAGCTATTACGCTATGCATGCATATTCGTAATGCCGTCGTTTGACCATCAACTGACAAATTCCATTTCTTTAATTTTCACTTTTGCATTGATTTTCCCCAGATAAAACCCAAATATAAATTTTCGCATGGCTCGAACACCCTATATATAAAGTTTCTGTAGACCAAAAACTGACAGAGAGGTTTGCTAAGCAAATTTTTTAAACAAATATATATACGCATACATAAATATATGTAGAAAAAGGTTTGTGTTTACTATAAACTTTTTATACAAATATTACGCAAGTACAAATCATGTAAACTAAAGATGATCGTCCCATAAGAAACCGAAAAAAAAACCCCACAGGGAATTAATTAAAATGAATATTTAAAAGAATATGCAAATTAGCTAGATCTTTTGCAGATGAATGCAATTCCATGACTAATATAGAACAAAGTTGTACTTTCTTTTTAAATAAATGAAAAAGAAGGAGTTTTAATATGCGTATCAATACACAAAACCCCAAATTTATAGGAGTATAGATAGAAGATATATAATTATTACTTTAAGAATTTTTAAATACCTGCAGACACTAGTGTTTCATCATTTCGAAAATCGTCAGTGCAGAGTGTCATGATTACAGCCGATGGAAGATTCGAACCTGCCCACGAAGCCAATTTCTTACTCCGACAGCAAAAGAACAAACCAGCGAGAAATATTGCTGTAATTTAAACATTTATTTTTAAATGTCGAGACGCCCATCCATAGTAATCTAATCATGATCTGCTCATGCAAGTGGCCGAGTTTCATTTCAACTTTACCGTGCTCAACAATAAGAATTGTCCAATAAGAACGGTCCACAAAAAACTGCAATCATTCGACTCGCCTCTGCGACCCTTTCCCCCGATCACAATAAAAAATAAAAAACAAAAAACAAAAACAAAAAAATGCAGACATAGTTAGATTTATAAATCAGATTTTTTCTGTATCAGAATTACTATTACAAAAATGCAGGCATTTGAAAAAATCTTTTTTTTTTTAGGTTTACCTTCGCATTTGTGAGATATTTGTATTCAGCATTAAAAAGTAATAGACGTTAAAAGCATGTAAATTCCGATTCTGAGAAAAGAAGCCATTTTTATATTCAGTACAAACCGTAGACACAACAAACCTGAGCGAGGAATAATGTTGATATCGACGTTACCCTAAAAGTGTTAGGCATTCAAAGAAAAAAGGAAATCCTATAATAAAAAAGAAAAATAAGGAAATCCTATAATAAAAAGAAAAAAAGGAAATCCTATGATAAAAAAGAAAAATAAGGAAATCCTATAATAAAAAGAAAAAAAAGGAAATACTATAATAAAAAGAAAAAAAGGGAAACCATCTAATAAAAAAAGGAAATCCTATAATAAAAAGAAAAAAAGGAAATCCTATAATAAAAAAGAAAAAAAGGAAATCCTATAATAAAAAGAAAAAAAGGAAATCCTATAATAAAAAGAAAAAAAGGGAAACCATCTAATAAAAAAAAAAGGAAATCCTATAATAAAAACAGAAAGAAAGGAAATCATATAATAAAAAAAAGAAAAAAGGAAATCCTATAATAAAAACAGAAAGAAAGGAAATCATATAATAAAAAAAGAAAAAAGGAAATCCTATAATAAAACAGAAAGAAAGGAAATCATATAATAAAAAAAAGAAAAAAGGAAATCCTATAATAAATAAGAAAGAAAGGAAATCATATAATAAAAAAAGAAAAAAAACGGACATCCTATAATAAAAAATAAAAAATAAAGGAAATCCTATAATAAAAAGTAAAAAAAGGAAATCCTATAATAAAAACAGAAAGAAAGGCAATCCTATAATAAAAAAAGAAAAAAGGCAATCCTATAATAAAAAAAAGAAAAAAGCAATCCTATAATGAAAAAAGAAAAAAAAACGGACATCCTATAATAAAAAAGAAAAAAGAAATTGATTAGCGGAACAAAGGTTATGGGAATTGAGCTTAGTAGAAAGACAACGGAAAGTTGCAGTTCTGAATTCTTGAAATTGGGACTGATTGTTTGAATTATCAGGTTGTTGCATAAATTCCCGCCGGTATCATCAGCTCATATAATTCTTCTCGTTTTTTAGAACCGTCAAATAGATTGCAAAATATATTTAAAAAAAATCACATTTTCGACACTTCCTTATTTTCGCCTTTAATCTAGGTCAAAAAGTGAGTGAAATTATCAAGGATGCCGTATGTAAAGAAAACGCTGAGAGAACTGTTGGAGATTGGTTTACTAGATTCAAACACGGTAATTTTGACTTCAATGACGCTCCTCGTTCTGGAAGACCAATCAGCAGAAGGCCAACTCAGGGTTCTTTTGAAGGAAGATGGCCATCATGTAGAGAATTGGGTGAAAAGATGAAGTGTGATTTTACGAAAATTTCACACCACCGTCAGTGGATGAGATTCACACAAAAACTTGAAGCTTGGGTCCCACACAAACTTACTTTTGCTGTTAAAATCTTTTGATTTTCTTAAGAAAAAAAAAAAAAAAAAAAAAAACGGTGGGAATTTATGAAACAACCTAATACTTGTTTTAATCGAATTACTGTTTTCGGTTTGAGTGTTATTTCTGTAACGTTCCGGTCGGTGTAGCCTCCCCCTTCTTCGTCAGCCATTTTGGTTGCCATTTTGGAAAAGATCTTTTCCAAAGATATCGACCAACATGCCTGATATCAACATCATTCATCGCTCCGGTAAGTTGTTTCTACGGTATGTGCTGGATAAAAACATTACTTCTTTTCTCTGAAAAGATCTTTTCTAAGATAGCGACTAACTTGCCTGACGAAAGTCGTAGTCTACATCGACAGAAACGTTACACAAATAACAGAAACGTTACACAAATAACAGAAACGTTACACAAATAACAGAAACGTTACACAAATAACAGAAACGTTACACAAATAACAGAAACGTTACACAAATAACAAGATGAGAACAATAGTCCAATCCAAACAAGTAATGCGAACAAAAAGTTGGTTACCAAGGAAACACAACCGCCATTTTGAATAAGATTGTTAATCAGGGAATGGCAGTGATTATGAGAAAAACTGGACAATACAAGTCAATAGAGCTAATTTACAGACAGTTTTAGGAGTGCTGGTGAGTTTTCCGGCAGTTTACGACAGTCAGCCATAGTTTATGGGCAGTTTTGACTATTTGAGGACAGTTGAAACTTTAGGACAGTTGGCAGCTCGGAAATCCTCCGAGACAGATAAAAGAGACTTGAGTCAGAGCCGCGTGAAAGTAGATCGGACCGAGATGAAAATTGCTGGTGACCAATACGTCTAGACAGTTAGAAAGGACAACGTTTGATGTTCCTTTATCTGCATTACGTGACAGTATCACGCACGCGCGCACGACACATGCACACATACACACACACACACACACACACACACACACACACACACACACACACACAGACACAGACACACACAGACACACACAGACACACACAGACACACAGACGTACATAGACGCACACAGACACACACACAGACACACATACACACACACATACACAGACACATACACATACACACAGACACATAGAGACACACACGCACACACACACATGCAGACAAACACACACGCAGGCACACACACACACACATGAAACTGATTTACATCAAGTCTTTTGTTGTTTTATCGTAGTATGATCACAAAGATCAGCCACTCGTGTTTCGTATATAATATTCCAATATTATTTTGTTGTTCCGAAGTCCGTCATTTTTGGACGTGTTCCATATTTGTGTACCAACATTGTTCTCCGTAAGGGAATAGCAATGAATAAATCATTGGATCTAAGTGACATGCAACAGATGATATTCCTTGTTTTTGTTGGTAAGCATTAATAAGTAATAGACGTTATAAGCTTTTAAGTCTTCGTAAATACCAATTCTGAACAAATAAACCATTCTTTTATTCAGTACATACGTCAGAAACGACTGACCGAAATATACACGCAACTGGGAACCGCTTGTGAATTTAACATGTTACATTTATTTCCAATTTTCTGCTGTAAAAAATCTTCAAAGTTTATTAAACCTATTATCGTCTAACGTGAATATGAAATCTAGACAATAGCATCGCCGTACATATCTAGAATAACTAGACAAGCGGAAAAATCCCTCCCGTTTCCATGACTGTACTGGAATGCAGAAGTTTAGATTTAATGTAAACAGAATCTTGCTATTCAACTCTTTACAATACCACGTCAGTCATGATTCCAAGTAGTAGCGCAACAAGTTTAATTGCCAATGCGATTTGCCTGCGTGAAAAAGAGTATTATATATACATATATACATATATATATACATATATAATATATATATACATATATATACACTTATATATACATATATATATATATATAGATATTTACATGTATATACATATGTATATATGTATATATATATATATACATATATATATATAAATGAAACGTCTTGTTTGTTCAACTTAACTAAACTAGAAAACTACAAGTCTGTTCTTCGTTATATTTTGCAAGAATGATTGTAAATACCCCAACTGTGTTTTTAAATATTAACAAATAAAAAATATTACCATATTAAAAAAAACTGTTTTCGACATAAGTTATTGTCGGTTCCGATTTCAGCCGAGGCTATTTACTGGAAATACTTCCGGTTTATATTGAATCTGTTTCATTATTCCGAATCGATAAGTATATCATTAATCCTGTTTTTTTTTTATAGAAAAAATTGCATTAATTTGTTCTTTTTCCTTCCAGAATTTTCTTTACGTGTTCCTCCCTGGCATAACAACATAATAATAAATAAAAATAACTACTCCCCGGGATTCGGCAATATATATACACCAGTTTTGTTTGTGTTTAAATACTTGCAAAAAAAGAATACACAAAAAGTTTGTTTCACTTTTTCTAAACTAAAAAAAAATACTTTAACAAGAAAGTTGCTGGTTAATTTTTACGACTTGCTCCATCGAATTATCAACACCCTAACCTCCTTATGCTAAAAATGGCTTTCGGATTAACGCCTCCCCCAAACCTCGAAAGTCCTTCTTAACATGGGATGTTGGGGTATTCATTATACGCTGGGGTAAGTCGTAAAATTAACGACCTTGCTATTATTTATTGCAAAAATTGCTTAAAATTTATTTATTTGACAAAAAAAAAAACAAACAAACATTTTCTACAAACATTTAATAAGAAATACAAATGAACGGTTGTTTTTTTTTCTGTTGATGTTTTGTTTCTACATTTAGAATTTTACTTTATAATTTCTTTCACATAGCTTTGTTATTATTACATCGGCAACGCTCAGCTTTACCCAGCTGTTGACGTCATGCATCGGTGAAAGCCGAACGCTGAGAAAATAATTACACAAGACTTAAAATTTAATTCATTGTGGATTTATTCAAGCATTCCTTTGGAAAGACATATTTAAAATAAAATGGCGCTTATGCACTTATGGTAACGTGATATTTTTTAAAACAGCATTTTCGCGTAAAATTCAAGTTTTACAATATCTTTTTATTTATCAAATTGTTACGTGAAAGTACAGATAACCCGGCCGGTTTCTAATATGTGGAAAATCCAGCTCCCGAAAAAAAAGGGTACTCTGGATAGTAATAAAAATAAAAAAAATGCCTCAGTCTCGAAGGATTTCTCCTCTAGTGATCGACGAAAAAACGGTGAAGTGTAGTTCACCATCGTTTCTCTCCCCTCTCTGTCTTCCTCTCTTAATATATATCTCCATCCATCCATCCCTCTCTTTCTCTCTATATCACCCTCTCCATCTCTCTTTGAGCCCCTTTCTCTCTCTCTCTCCTTTATTCTGTCTCGCTCCGTCTCTGTTTCTAACTTTTCCCTCTCTCTGTCTATCTCTCAATCACTCTCTCTCTCTATCTCTTTCTCTTTCTCTATTTACCTTTCACTTTATCTTTTCTATCTATCTATATTCCTCTCTATCTGTCCATGTCTAATCCATTATCCTATTTTAGTCTCCTAAATTAATTACAGTGAATAAGGCATTGTCACAACATGATTAAATAATATTTTAGTCACCTAATTTACTTAAGATTTAATTAAGATTAGAAGTTATTTGGAAATTACTGCTATCTTGAACGGCACCAGGAGTAACTGGTAAAACCTTTCTAATTAAATTGATTTTGGCAGCCATTCGGTGACAAAATGACATAGCCTTAGCCCTTGCTGCATGCGGAATACCTGTGACCTTGCTACCAAGTAGAATAACTACTTATTCTACTTTGAAACTACTATTCAACATTCAATCTTTCAAAAATCTCATGTTCGACATCTCCAAAACATCCAGTGTGGGGGGAAATATTGCAAAAATGCAAACTTATTGTTTGGGAGGAATGCATAATGGCACGCAAAAAAATCACTTGAGGCTCTTGGTCGATCCTTGCAAGATTTGCATGGTAATATCAGACCATTTGGTAATGCACTAATATTGCTTGCAGGAGATTTCAGGCAAATGTTACCTGCAATTCCTCAATCAACACCAGCAGATGAAATAAATTCTTGCCTCAAATAATCTATTTTTGGTGTCATGTGAAGACATTAAAATCAACTCAGAATATGCGTATCCAGTTGCAGACTGCTCGATCCGCACAGAAATTTTTGCATCACTTGTGGGCAATTGGGTATGGAAAAGTGCCGGCTGATCCGAGTTAAGGGCGAAATTCTTTGATTCTTAACTTCTGTAACCTTATTACATCAAAAGAAGAGTTGGTTAAAAAGGTTTTGCAGATATTCAAATTAATTATATGAATTCCACTTGACTGACTGAACGAGCTATTTTTGCAGCTTAATACAAAGACGTCCATGAACTAAACGCTATTATTCAACGTAAAATTCCAAGCGAGGTAGTCACATATAAATCCATCGACACAGTTGTGGAAGCAGATAAAATGGTTAATTATCCAACAGCTAGATTTGCCAGGGATGCCACCGCATGGACTGCAACTGAAACTGGCGTATTAATTATCATGTTGTGAAATATAAACCAATCCAAGCTTTGCAATGGCAAATGGCTTGCAGTAAAAAAATTATCAAACAATATCATAGAAACAATAATCTTAACAGGACCTTTCACAGGTGAATATATCTTCATTCCATGCATTCCTACGTTTCTACCGGATACACCATTACACTTTAGGAAACTGCACTTCCCAATTTTAGTGTCATTTGCAATAACCATCAACAAAGCTAAGGGAACAAGCTTTACAATTGTGTGGCGTACAGCTATTCACTGACTGTTTTTTCACATGGACATGTTATATTACATGTTTAAGAGTAACCTAGCAAAAAAGTCTCTATATCAACTAAGAAAATGGAACAACAAAAAACTGTGTTCCCATACGAAATGGGAAATTAAACCTATAAGAAATATGCATTTCCTCATTTTGGAACTTTTTCCATTGCGCGAATTTGAGCCACAGCAACGTGTGGCAGGATACAGCTAGTATATATGTTACAAGAACATGTCGCCTGTTCTTGTAAGTGAGTAAATGTTATATAGGGTTTTAATTGAGAGAGTTTATTAAGAAGAGATGTTGTAGACTCAGAAAGAGAGAGAGAGAAGTTGTAAGAGACTTAGAGAGATTGTTCCTGTTATAAGAGATTCTTATATATTTTAAATGATCATTCCTTAGACGTGTAGAAGAAGAAAGCTATTTGAGTGAGGACATAGTGTTCAGACAGTTCGGACATGATGATGTTGAGACGTGTATGTAAAGACATAGAACACAAATATATAATACAATTCCACTTTACCTTTTTGTAAGAATCATAAGACACAAGACGAGCTTTGCAAAAAATACTTGATGGTTTATTTCGCCACACGGCCGTGTTTCCATCACCAAGAATTCAAAGTCTCACATTTTTTCTTGAAGTGACGTCTCGCTCCCTAGACGACTGACTCCCTCCGAGTTTTCTCACTGACTGCCTAACTCTCAAGTTTTTTCTCTATTCCTAGAACTTTCTATTTTCCGTGACGTCATACACATGTTAAAACATGTGCCTTCTTTCACGTGTTATGGACATACGTGTCCAAAACTTTTCCTATTTCTACAAAAGGAATTTTAACCTATATTCAATATGTTAAAAACATTATCTTATAAGCTGCATTCTTTCAATTTAAAATTTCATAACAAACTTGAGAGTTCACATTCTTTCCTTGAAATATTTATATATATATATTCTAAACAAATATTTGTTTTACATTTTTAAATTCTCACATGTAATCTATTTCTAAACTAAATTCGAGGTTCGAATTTATCTATTGCTATTTCATTTTCATTTTAAACTAAATTCTCCATTTTTATACTTACATGAAAAGGGGGCAGCCCTTATCATGTAACATAAATATGAGATAGGATAGCCGAGGATTCGAACTTGCGAAGCTAGATTTGGAATTGAGAATTCTGATCATAAGTTAAAATAAATAATACACAATGTTATTGAAAATGTAATGTAGAATTACCATTGTTTGATTCACATAAAATAGTTAGATATCTGTTTATTGAAAAATGAATGTAATGATGTAATTTTGTTTCTGTTAAAGAAATGAAATTAAAATAAGGAATTTAAAAACGGACAATGGAAAACGTTTGTAAAATGGGTGAATCAAAAATTAGGTTAGAGAGCCGGCTTTGTGAAAACGTGAGGCGTGTCAGGTGGCGTGTCTGATATGCACGTGTTGGTCATGCAATGACGTCATGGAAAAGGGTAATAGTCAGTCAGTCAGGGGAGAAGAGAGGAGTCAGAGACAGAGCTGACATGGAACCTTGGAAGCGAAATGGAGAAGAAAGAATCATGTAAAGAATTGAATTTTTATTTACACAGTGGTCACCACTTATCAAGGCCCGGAAGCCACTCATGGATAAGGGTTATTGCAAGTACATTACGTTAGTGTGGAGATTTGATGAAGTGTTTACTTCAGGGGGTGGTTCATTAGGAATTTGTTAACGTTGGACTTGAAGACATCCAAGTTGTAGTCAGGTGGGAAGCAGGCAGACGGAACAGAGTTCCAATGGCGTGCAGTTCGAAGAAAGAAGCTTTGTTCATGGAATCCACTTTTGATTTAGGCACAGATAAAGAGTGGGGGAAAATTTTCACAGTGGATTCAGCTAGACGGGTGTTTGTCGTGAAAGATTGGCGAGGGGTGATCAGAGATTGGAGCTCGGACGAGCACCTGCCATGGAAATAACGATAAAACAAGGATAGGCTCGCAACGTCTCTTTTGTGGGAGAGAGGTTGCAGGGTAGAGAAAAGGGCATCCCCACTAAGCCACGAAGTTTATTTTGTACTCTGTCAAGGCAGGATAGGCTGTTTTTAGCAGCTCCTGCCCAGATATGGCAGCAGTATTCCCTCCTTGATGCAAAGCCATTGACCAGTCGGAATGGAATAAAGGAATATCATAATTTTGTATCTGCGTCTTTGTGTTATGTTATTCAACAACAGAAAGGTATTGTGAATTTATATTATAAAATCTTTGTGAAAATCGTCATCTCAAAAATAGGTAAAGAAATATAGGTGTCAATGTTATAGAACCACTCCCATTCACAGACCTGTCAAACATATAAATGTAAATATCACTATCAATCTCTCGGTCTATCTATCGATATATCAAATCTCCTCTCATCGTGTATTACATGCCGTCGGCTCTCCTGTATTAACATGTACCCTGTCTCTTTATATATACAGAACTGTCTCTCTCTTGATATATACGCGATATATCTGCACACCAACGTGAACACTCTAACACGAACACACAACGACAAAGATATAATATATGCCCTCTTCTAATAAGAACCATGCAACATTCTTTTTTACCAAGGCAGAAAAAAAAGTAGGACGGGTGGGAATACGAATCAAATAAAATATTTACAACTATATAAAATATATGTACAAGTGGGGGCAAGTCTGCAAGTTTATTTTTTTTTCTATAGATCAACGATTAACTCCTGATGAGTCTCTTGGCGAACGGGGCCCCTCCGGTTTTGCTGGATATTTTCTTCAAAGGAATCTATACATTCTGTGCCGCCAAACAGCTATATATATATATATATATATATATATATATATATATATATATATATATATATATATATATATATATATATATATATATATATAACTGTTTGGCAGCACAAAACGTATAGATTATATATATATATATATATATATATAAATAGTAAGATATGAAATATAATATGACAATTAAGCTACACAAAATATTCTGTGTTTCATTCTCGCTAGAATTCGTTAGGCTTATGTCTGACGAAAGATATAATCACAGGTTTCCATACCAGCTGATTGTTGGATAATTTTATTCTGAAGTATATATATATATATATATATATATATGTTGGATAATTTTATTCTGAAGTATATATATATATATATATATATATATATATATATATATATATATATATACTTCAGAATAAAATTATCCAACAATCAGCAGGTATGGAAACCTGTGATTATATAGTTTACAAAATATTACAGGCAAAAAAATCAATTTTAGTCATCCAATGAATTAAAAAAAATATGACGTGAAATGTTTGAGTTTCATATCAAAGATTTTTATTATTCTATGTAAGACAAAGACTGCATAAGGAATATTTTAACTCATTATCCTATAGGATTTCGATGGCTACCATCTCTACAGAGGAGAAATATTAGCAAATAGCTATAATGGTATACACCTATTTGCTAAAGTCAGTGAGACATGGAAAATTATATATATATATATATATATATATATATATATATATATATATATAGATAGATATTCACACATTTGAAAATAATTTCTGACGAAGACGCATCACAGACCGTCTGAAACGCGCGTAAACGATTTCAATGACTTAAAAACATTATTACAATGATCCAAACATAATTCTCAATGAAAAACCAAGACACGGAATAATAAAATAATGTTAAAAAATGCACATTGTTGGTGACTACTCCCTTATTTAAATATATATATATATATATATATATATATATATATATATACATAGATATATATGTATGTGTGTGTATATCGAAGAAGAGTAATATATATATATGTATATATATATATATATATATATATATTACTCGTCTTACATATACACACATACATACATATATATATTACTCTTTTTCCATATATATATATATATATATATATATATATATATATATATATATATATATATATGTATATATATATTCGCGCATATTTTATTGAAGAGGATCTTCGTTCTTCTTTTTATGATCTTTCTTTCGAATTTTTCTTGTTTCGTACAAGTATTTTTGTTGTGGGATCCAAAGTTCTTATAAAGTCTCCTAGTTTACCGAACGTTTTCGGTCTCAATTGACCATCGTCAGGGTTGTTCTTCCTGTGCATCCTACTTATTGAATGATTTGTTTATCTTTGAGGGACGTTAAAACAAAAGGTTTATGTGTGTTTATATATATATATATATATATATATATATATATATATATATATATATATATATATACATAAACCTTTTGTTTTAACGTCCCTCAAAGATAAAAATCACATGATGACAAGTCCGGGGAACGTGGTGGTCATGACCGTTTGCTTATTGTTCTCTCTTCCATAAACATGTCATGTGAGACACATGGCATGTAGAAAAAGAATTGCATTTTGTCTTGTGGTGTCAGTTGGTTGTTAAGAGAAAGATAAGTGGACCACTACACACACACATACACACATACACACACACGCACACATACACACACACACACATATATATAACTACTTCATTTACTCAAATAAATTAATATACGAAAGTATAAATTTTAGCGTAAACTTTAAGTATTTACTTTAACAGTGCTCAATACGTAGGTAGAGCTTGTTAGTAAGCTATAAAATATATATGGCAATTAAGCTACACTGAATGCTGCAAAAATCCTAGAGTGGATGAAACACGGAATATTCAGTGTAGCTTAATTGCCATATATATATTTTATAACTTACTATAATATATATGTATATATATATATATATATATATATATATATATATATATATATATATATATATATATATATATATATATAGGTTGCTCCACTTAAAATTAGCCCGATCTATCTAATCTTTCGATAATTCGGTTAATAGTTTCATCAACTCTATAGATCCTTAGAAAATCACCCATATTGTTTTTGGATCTAAGCAAATATTATTTATTTATTTATTATATTTTTTTATAAAACAGTAATTTGTGGGCATGCATGTTTCGAAGTTCTTCTTCAACCGGTAGAAAATACTATCCTGAAGGAAATAGCCTTGAAAAAAAAATTAACGAAAAATATTTGTAAATCCCCCCCCCCCAAAAAAAATGTGTAAATATTTTTCCATTAGTTTAATGAATTCAATACCAAAATAACTTTCTATAAACAAACAAAAAATAATATATATATTTCGTTACTAATTCAAACAAAGAAAACTTTTATTACCCTTTAACCCTCCCCCGCCTCAAAATGTAAAAATAAAACGGTAAAATTACGATAGGTTTGTTTTATTGACTTCAGTTCGCTCGGTATAAATCCGGTAGTTTTCGGCGTTGCCGAATCAGACTTACGGAAAAACGAGTACTAAAGTACAGAAGTACCAAAAATTGGTCGAGGTTGTATGTTCCGGTACTCTTGCATAATTTGACCCGAATTCTCGTGAATTCCCGTCAAGCATGGATCGGGCGAGACCGGCAATAATCGGTGTCAGCCGAGCGTTGTTCAAATGTTGAAACACTAACTCAACTTTTGGTTTTATTTATTTAACTATTTTTCTGTTATATTTTCAGTAATATTTAAGGTGATATTGAAGGAGCGAGGGTGACTATTTTCGGATTTATTTATGTTTTTTTTAAATTGAATATCTGGGAGTTTGATTAGCCAATGAAAAAGCGCTATCTAAATGGAAGCAGCCGACATTCGAATTGGAAGAAAGCGACTAAACCAAAAAAACAAAACAAAAAACAAAACAAAACAAATATATTTTCAAACTCGCTAAACAGAAAAATGCCAGACAAGAAAATAAATCTTTACATGTTAGAAAAAGAAATGAAAACATCGATGCAGACAATCTCATATCGTCAGGAGAAGAAATTACTGTCCTCCCAAAAAATGAGGTGCAACAATTGAAAACACAAATGTTTACTTAAAAAATATTACGTGTAAAGGATGGTTTCTCCTGGAGATGCAATGTCACCAAAATAATAACTGAATAAGAAGTTTTGAAAAAAAATTAAAAAGAAATACGGTTACAAAAAAGAAAAGAAAAGAAAACAAAACAAAACAAAAAAACTTTTACTTACACCTAACAATTATACGGTTAAAAAATCTTTTCTTGGAGAAAAAAAAAACAAACTTTCTTTTGATAAATATTTTGCAAAAAAAAAAAAAAAAAAATTAAATAAACATATTTTCATTTTTTAAAGTAGTTTTTTTTTTGTTATTTTTGATTATTTGCATTTGTATTTTTTCCGCTTTTTATCTTTAGGCTGCGTCTGTTATGATGCTCGGCTGACATTGATTGCCGGTCTCGCTCGATCCATGCTTGTCACGAGCATTCTGGTCACATTATGCAAGAGTACCTATGTTCCAATTTACAGTTTATTGTATTTCATTATTTTGCCTTATTTTTTGAGTAAATTAAATCAATAAAGTTCAATTTATAAAACGTAATATGTCGGTCTGCCTGATATCTGTAACATAGTCCCCCATTGAGGAGCGTTAGAACTACGCCGAGGTAGCTTTGTATTCCCGGGTGATGCCAGATAACCCAAGTATTTAAAATAGAGAAGATAAATATATATATTTTATTTCATGTCAAAATAGATATTGTTTTAAACCAGAGAAATATATTTTTACGGCTAAAAGTTGACAACAGGAAATTTCACTTAGAATCTTGTCTGGCCTTAAATGAACTTAGGGTCAGATGTCAGAATTGACACCTGGCCTGGAGAATGAGTAATTTAGATTTCAGTGTGGGAATTGTACCCACGCAAAACCCGAAAGCTTTAGATTTCGTGGCGAAATCCTATTGGCTGGGGAGAATTTCCACCCCATCCACATACCTTACTATATATACGACTGTCGTGTGAAAATTAGAGAGATAGAGTTGAGTCGCAGAGTAGAGTTGGGAGTTGAAGCAGATTGCTTGTTGAATTCGGGGAGAACAGGTCGTATAAACCCGCCGTTCCCTGGAGAGGGGCCTCCTCCACCTACCTCATCTAACCGTCTTTCGTGTCTGTGAAGAGATTTGAGGCTTTGGAAAAAACTTACTACGAATTGTATGAGAATTGTAAAAAAATTTTTATACATAATTTTGTGAAAATTAAGCTTCTGTAGATAGACTACAATTGTTTGTTTTTCTTCCTGCCTGCCGCTTCGATATTCGCTTTCAGCATACTAGATTTCATGTAACAACCTCAGAGGAGACTAGATGACACGAGCCGAGAATTCTAGAGAAATAAGAGTCCTTAACCACCTTCTCTCGAGTGAGGGGTTACAGTCTGTCTGTTCGTCTCCATCATTTAAAGTGCATCCCCTTGGAGACGCAAGGTCGCAGAGCGGTGCAAAGCGAGCAAAATGATTGCATTTTTAATGGACTGTTCTTTTATGGGTTTTAGCCAGTGTGCGGAATGTTCTCCAACAAAATACTCTGTCAATTTTTAGTTTACAAACTAAATTTTATAAATTTACTTTTTTACATGGTAGTCACCGATTATCAAGGCCCGGAAGCCACTCGGGGATAAGGGTTATTGGAACTAAGGGATTTAGACATGTGAAACGAACTCGATTTGTTTTTAGCCGGTAAAACTAGCTGCGATGGGGTCATAATTGAAAAGGAAATGTTGAACTTCACAGACGTAATTAGAATTAAAGTGCCCTTGTACGCATGTGCAAATATACGTTTATTTTCGGTTTATTTTCAACTATTTCCTGTCTGCCTTACGATAGCCCAAACGGTACTGACTAAGGCTAAATGTTTTGGCGTTGATTCTAGTTGATGGTACTAAAGTCATTTTTTAAAAACATTTTAAACCATTAATATATATATATATATATATATATATATATTTGTATATATATATATATTGAGTACAATATGATGATCGATAAGGAATTGGCTCTGTAATAATGAATCCGAAATCTGCACGAATCAAAATATTATTCGTATGGTTCGGATTCATCGGATTACTGTTCTCATCTTGAGTGTGATTTTCACAAGGTTTCGGTCGATATAACCTCCGACCTTCTTCCAACGTATCTTGCCAAACTCGGGGATGTTTCTATCGAGCTTGAGAATTTGGACAGAATTTCCAACGGAACCCTTTATTTACTTAACGATATTAATACGATATGGGAGCCTTTAATTATAAATAATAGATAATATATACAAGTAATAAGTAAAGACTATATATATATATATATATATATATATATATATATATATATATAATTAGTAATAGTGATGTTTACAACTAGAAATAAAAATATCCGCAGCGGTTAGAGCACTTGAAAAAAAACTCGATTGTATAAGTGATACTCACCTGAAGGTTGAAGGTTTAATTCTCAGTGTGGCCGATCCAAAAAATATAATTGCAAATTACTTAGGACCTCTCTCCAGTCCTGGCTACTCCCGTGAAGTCAAATACAGTTTCGTTCGAAATTCCGTCCAAATTCCCGAGTTCGACAGAAACATTCCCGAGTTCGACAAGATACACCTGGAGAAGGTCGGAAGTTACATTGACCGAATCGTGAAAATAACACTGAAGATGAGAACAGTATTCCGATGAATACGAATAACGAATTCTCATCTAAAAAATTCAGAACAGTCATATCAAAATATCATATTTAACCGTATTTTACAACCGGCCGTAAAAAAAAAAAAAAAATAAAATAAAATAAAACAAAAGATTTTAGCACGGAGACAAACAAAGATACAGAACGTTAAATTAAAAACAATTTTTTTTCCAAACATAATTCTATCAATAAAACACAATAGAGTTGTGAAAAGTTTTCCATTTGATGCAAGTCTAAAAGAACAAAAAAATAAATAAATAAAAATGCAAACAGCGTGAAAAAAAATGATGATGTTAAAAATGGGGCAATTTATGTGGAATATATCTAAAGATACAAGATAAATCTCTTAAGATGAATAACAATTTTGTTCTTTGTCTAACGACACGCCGGAAGCTACAATTTACTGAGAAATTTCCCTAAACACGTGCGATCAAAGCTGAGAGGCGCCTCGTCTACAGAATAACAAAAAAAAAAAAGCGATATTATACGTGAATCGATGAATTGGTTGGAAGTCTTACCCGCATAAATGTTATTTTAACTTTTTAAAAATATTGTGTTAACCCTCAACAAGACATACGAGCTGTCTTCTATACATTTCCAGATTTCTTTTTCTACAGTCATTTAAAATTGTCGTAGAGACTTGAACATTCAGTATGTTATTGCTACACATCTTATGAGATGACTGACAAATCTTTATGATTTCATGTTCAAATGTATAGCTACATCAGGAATTGGAATGCACCCCACTAAAGCCTGATTGCCACAGCTGGTAAATTTCAAAAATGCAATCTCGACGCGATGAGACTTTAAAAGAAAGATATATAATTTATATTTTAAACTTGGAAAAATGTCGCAAAAATGTATGGAATGCTTCAGACTGCTGTTGGACAGTTTTGCATGAATCGAACATCAATTTCTCAGAGACATAAGAGATCCAAGGAATGCAGGGAGTCTGTAAGGGATGGTGAGAGGTGTGGGAGGAGTAAGGAAGTTAAAACACCAGAGTTGATTGGCCAAATAAAGAATTTCATGGATAAAGACTGTCGTGTGTCTATAGATATGATAAGTGCACAGTTTGATGTCAGTGTGGGAACTGTACACACAATTATTCACGAGGAACTGAAGATCCGGAAGATTTGTACTAATGCACCAGTCCACAACTCCATCCTATACATCTTATGAGATTGTAATGTTGCAGCAAGAAACAAACAAGCAAACAAACAAATACCAATAAATCCTGGTTGGAATTTTTTCTTTTCTTATTACTCTTACTTTCCTGTCTCGACACCACTTAAAAAGTCTCTCACTGCCACATGTTCATCTAACCTGGTCGCGTTTCCCCTTTCTTCCGACCCCACGCTGACAACAGCTGGCCCATTCTCGCCTTCACTTAACATATCAGTCTCCTTCGGCGCCAACTTTAATTCTTTCCCCCAACCACGTGGTATCCTTTCTTTTTTCTTTGGATGCAAGTCCGAGCACACTTGCCAATTTGCATACGCGCCCAAACGCTACCCCTGCTGCTAATACAATCGCTTGACATCTATCCTTCGACTGCTGCTGATATGCGCTCAACTGACCAAGTTTTATGGTTGGTTGGTTGGTTGTTTTTGTTTTACGGCATATCAATCCTTTTCAGGTTATTTAATGCCGAATCCAAAGATTTTGAAAAAACTTTTTTTGTTACTCCTGCAGTATTTTACCCACCGATTTCACGATCTTAGCCGAGCGTTGACGAACGCTTTCGGCGTTAACGCCGACGAAAGCCGAGAATTCGGAGCTACGGTGCAAGAACGCTAAAAGTATGTGAATAGCAACAACATTACAAGGAAAAGATATTACACACACACACACACAACAAAATGGATAAAATTAATACAAAAAATTTGGATAAAATAAATCACAAACACTTACCGTAAGTTTTTTTAAAGTAAAATAAATTTATTTTGTTGAATATTTTTTTTTTTTTTGGTTCATTTTGTTTTCCGATAGCTTTTTTTTTTGGGGGGGGGGTAAGCAACAATAATAAACACTTCAATGTTTTTGTTTTTTTTGTGTGTTTTTAACAAAACGTTATTAAACAGTAACAACAATGTTTTTTTTTTTTTTTTTTTTTTTCAGTAATGTTTGTGGGGGGGGACAACAATTACTGTTTATCTTTAGTTCCGACTGGAAGATTTTCTACTGACTGTAGAGAGGCAAAGTAGGGAGCAAAGGGTTTTCAGAGGATGTGGAAAGAAGCTCCTTCCCAAACCGGGTAGCCTTCCGCGATTTGATTTATTATGGAGACAAAAGGGTTGTGTCCAAATTTTTGTCTCCACATAAATTCGCATAAATATGTTTCCAACAGCTCCCGATTTTTTGTTTTTTTTTATCGCTAAATTAAATAGCTGAAATGAAAGGCTGTGTATTTTTACTTTGAACAATAAAATAACTGAAATGAAACGCTATGTGTGTAATTTCAATGAAAATTATTCGTCTGCTGCGCGTTCGTTTGAAGCGCCCTGATTGGCTGATAGAGTATCGTACCGCTCGCCATGTTCCGGCGTTTTCCGACGGATGTCGATCAACGCTCGGCTAAGATCGTGAAATCGGTGGGTAAAATACTGCAGGAGTACCCTTTTTTTTAATAGAATATATTTGTTTGTTTTCAATTAGGTCTCTATTTAACCCATAGTTGGGACCCTAACAAGCACTACCACTCCTGGTCAGAGTGGACCTGGGAGCAATGGCAATTAAAGGGTGGTTCCACCCTCCCCAAAGCCCGCATGCTGGGGCCTCACCACTGGATATAGTTTAAGGTCATATCCAGGACCCCATGTTTTATGATTTTAGGTTCAAAGAACAATTACAGCAGGAATCCGAATACAGCTTACTGAGGTGAATTTAAAAAAAAAAAACTGCAATCTGGACGTGAGGACACTTTAAAAGAACGACATACAATAAAATTCTGTTTTAATCTTGTCAAAAATGCCACAGAAACGTATGGAATGCTTTAGACTGCTTTTGGATCATCTTGCATGAATCGAGCATCAGTTTTTAAGTGATAGATTCAAACAAGGCATAGAGTCTGTGATGGATGATGAGAGATGCACGAGAAATAAGGAAGTCTGAACACTAGAGTTGATTGGCCAAATAAAGAATTTCATGGATAAGGATCGCCGTCTGTCTATAGATATGATAAGTACACAGTTTGATGTCAGTGTGGGAACTGTACACACACTTATTCACGAGGAACTGAAGATGCGAACGATTTGCTCAAATACACCAGTCCACAACTCTATCCTTGTCACAGACTCTTTGGCCAAGATGTTTAAAAAAATTTTTTTACCCTTACAAAACGCATTGCCATTTACACGCCAGGACTTGCTAATTGGGAGCATGTCTACAGTAGACTATGGGCGGTGTTAGGCCGTGAGATGTTTGTTTGCGTTATAAGACCCGTGTTTATAGAGGGTAACCTAGATGCAGAGTTGATTAGTAAAATGTTTGTTCGCATTAAAGTTCAAAATTTGGATGTTTGTACGATCACAGAAACAGGAAGCAGGAAGAGAATTTTAAAGCGAGCGGGGTTGGGACAAAAAAGCTATATATATATATAACTAGCAGTTCACCCCGGCTTTGCTCGGGGCCTATATACTGTTCATAATTTTCTTTCCCTCTCTCTCTCTCTTTCTCTCTCTCCATCTCTCTCTCTCTCTCTCTCTCTCTCTCTCTCTCTCTCTATATATATATATATATATATATATATATATATATATATATATATATACATAATATAAAGCTGAACGTCTGTGTGTGTGTCCGGTCACGAATAGGCTCCTATATGGTTGATATATTTTCAAAAACTGATTACATATAATGATAGAAGATTTATCAAGACACAGGAATGTGTATGTTTGATCTGGCAGAACGGTGGTTCATTAAATTGTGGGGTCTGCGTTCGCACCTGGCCCCCAATGTATGGAAATAAAAAAAATGAAAACAAAACGTTTACAAGGATTTTTGATACTGATGTACATAATAATACTTTGATAAGTATGTTTCAACTTAAATAGGGATGGTATAATAAAATTGTGGGGTCTGCGTTCGCGCCTGCTCTCCATGGAAATATGGCACAAACTTTAACAAAGACTTTTCATATCTATTTGCGTAAGTATACTTTGATAATTATGTTTCAGTTTGAAGAAATATGGTATAATAAAATTATTGGGTGTTCGTTCGCGCCTGACCTCCATAGAATGTAAATATGTCACAAAGTTTAACAAAATATTTTTAAAAGGGGTGAGGGTCCACAATAACACCTTAATTTTAATCTTAATTCACGTTAGCTTTTATTTATTTTTTTTTAGTTGAATCATATTGTGTCGAATAAATTCACCTCATAAATTCATGTTCTTATTAAATTGAAAGCCCACCTCCAAAAAAATTGGAACTTTAAACATTTCTCGACACAATTTTCTGCTTGAAAAAAGCGCCATTTTCTTCTTATTCATATTTATATCGGTTCTTTGCTTAAAAAAACTAAAGTAATTACGTGTTTACTTTTTAATATCCCATTTTGCTGTTTCGGATTATTTTACTAAAGTTAGTAAAGCTTCATTATTTTTCAAAACTGTTTTTGTTTCTTTGTTTTTCGATATTTCGTCTTTATTATTTAGTAAGACTGTTTAGCAGAAAAGCCAATAAACGACTACCTCAAAAAATAAATATACAAGAAATAAATGTTACCATTGTCAATAAAAGTTCTGTTCATGTTTTTTTTTTTGTTTTGAAATAGTTTTTAATGCACTTTGCTTGAAATAATTTCAGCGAACCGAAATTAAAACGAAATTTGAGGCGATAACTAATTAAATGAATTTTTATATAAACTACACATGCCATAATCGAATATTCCTCAAGCACAAAATAACGGAAAACATTAAAATATGTGTATAAATATTCCTTACGTTGACGGAACTCTCTTAAATTGTTAACACAGAATGCTCAGGTGCCCCTCCTTCAAATTGAAAACGGGGCTCTCCATTTCAAAGTCGCTGCCATTTTGATTTTTTTAAAACCGGTTCGTGAATAAAAAAAAATTACAAACTACTTAAAAATACAAAACAATGAACTTTTCTACGATAAAATTTTATTGATTATGGTAACATTTATTTCTTGTATATATATATATATATATATATATATATATATATATATATATATATATATATATATAAAATTTTCTCTTTGTAAGGAAACATCATTTTGTTGGTCACTCTTGGCTACGAATGGAAACAAAGTTGATATAAAAATATATTTTCGCTAAAATTATCTTTACTTTCATCATTATTTGCTTAGGGTAACATTTTTGAGTATCAAAACCTACCTCTTTACAGCTCCCTCCTTTTCATCATCTATCATACTTTCATTAATCACAGTCCATTTTCCGTAGGTTGTTTTTGTACCAAGTCAACGACGGGTACTTTTGCTAGTATATATATATATATATATATATATATATATATATATATATATATATATATATAAAAGTTTTACTCATGTCCAGGTAAACTACATCAAGTATTTAGACCCAAAATTGGCGGAGGAGTTTGGTAGAGTCTACAATAGTCAATTCTGTAAACTCTGACCTCTTGACAGCCAAATCTTTGCCCCAAAACTGATTAAAAAGCTTGCTGCATGCCTGAATATTTCAAATCTTTAGAACCAAAATTGGCTGAATAGTTTGCTAGAAACAGTAAAGGTCAAATCCTTTGAAATTCTTAGCCAAAAACCAATTAAAAGCTTGCCATATATCTAAATACACTTTATGTAAAATTTCAAATGTTTAGACCACAAATTGGCTGAGTAATTTGATAGAGACCGTTGAGGTCAATTTTTTAAAACTTTGACTCCAATTTTGACCCCTTAACATTTTGTTTTAGGCTCAAATCAAATAAAAATGTTTGATCTATGGCCAAGTAATGTATATCTAAAATTTCAAGTGTTTAGACCCGAAATTGGCGGAGGAGTTTGGTAGAGTTTTCATAGGTAAAATCATTGAACTTTGACAAATTGACAGCCAAATTTCTGGCCGACAACCGATTAAAAAGATTTTCCCAAATCTCAATACACCTTATGTCAAATCTCGAGTCTGTAGACTGAAAATTGACAGAGATTTTAGGTAGAAAAATGCACACACACGTACAAAAACAATTTCACTTTTATAGATACATAGATATTCTTCCGGCATTTATGGGTTTCTGCAATTAAGGGAATGATTCTTACTCGCGTAAATGTTATTTCAAATTTTGAAAATGTTTCTCAACCCCTAACAAGACATATAAATGTTCACTAAAGCGTAATGGGCTACTGTGATAAGAACGATGTTTATAGAAAAGTGACCTGATCAGCAAGATGTTTGTTCACATTACATTTACACGTTTACATGTTGGCGCAATCAGGGAAACAGTGCGCAGGAAATGAATTCCAAAAGAAGCCGGCCCGATGGAAAAAACTCTGTGTGTGTGTGTGTATATATATATACATATATATATATATATATATATATACACACACACATATATATATATATATATATATATATATATATATAGTGTCAGAAAATGGCATACAATTCACTTCAACAGATTTTAAAAGCCTCTGCGAGGATTTCCAGATTAACCACATTACGACGCCAACCTATCATCCCCGATCGAACGGTCAGGCAAAGAGGTTTGTAGACTCGCTGAAAAGAGCCCTGAAGAAGGCTAAACGGACACCCTTAGAAAAGGCACTACAGCAGTTTTTACAAGTTTACCGAATTACGCCAAATGAAAGCACCCTATCGAACATGTCGTCGGTAGAGTTAATGTTCGCGAGGAAAAATAGGCCGGTCTTCAAGAAACTTTTGCCAAAACAGATGAAACCGCCAAATACTATAGTTCCTAAAAAGAGGTATTTACCTGGTAAAAAGGTATTTTCCAGCGACACAAAAATGATAGTACGATGTGGGAACAAAGAAAGGCCCAGATGGTCTACATTATCTAAGGTTCAAGATTTACGCACAAGAAGCATTTAAACCTAATTCGGAAACGTATCACAGATGACGACAGACAACCTCCTGCTGAACAAGAAGAGTCAATGGACCCGATATATGACACATTCGGCTTGGTAACACCACAAGCAACCGGACAACGCCGGTCTTCCAGAAAAAGGAAACTGACCGACCCGATAGATATCAACCCCAGGAAAAAGAGCTATACGATCATTCCAGGGGAATGAAAAGCTTTGGAGGGGGTGTTGTGGGGTACAAATCACTCTTATTTGAGAACTACGTTGAATCAACCAGTCCTATGAATACCGCTGGTTGCAGAGACTAAATGGAGACATTCATACCATGTTTAACCGCATGCTACGAACACGTTCATCTCATACCACTTTAGTGCCTCCTATTATTTTTTATGATAAATACATATTATATTTATACATTTTACACTACTTGTGGTTTCTTTCATTTGTGACTCCTAGCACGGGTCTACAACAAATAGTAGGGTGACCTGTAACTCGTCTAAATGTAGAAAAAACTATTGAATTAAGCCAGGGGAAAGTGTATTATAGTTAACAACGAAAAAGAGAGCATAAAAATACATAACAAATAACTGTTACCAAACGCAAGAAAATTTTATTTTCTATTGACCTGCAGAGTTTTTCAATTAAGCAAATTTTTATTACTACTTGTTTTAATCAGAATTTTTACGTCAGCTCCTGAAGGTTGTAAACGAATAGATCCAATATGGCTTACATGAATTTTTGACATTTAGCTTCTATGTCGTATGCTTCGCAGTTTCACTTAAAAAAACCCCGAAAAAATACAATTTATAACTAAACGCCAAATATATTAAAACTTAAATTGCAACCGATCTGTGTAATTTTAACTTAATGAGACTGTTTTCAATTATTTAATAATCAGATACAACATTTAGAAGCTGGTCGTGTATTTTATTTATAAAAACCTGCGAGGCTACAATACGAGAGTCTCTTTATTCTATTGGTCTAGAATACCCTGGCGGTGCTCCCGGTCCTGGATATGACCTTAAACTATATCCGATGGTGAGGCCCCAGCTTGCGGGTTTTGGGGAGTGTGGAGCCACCCTTTAATTGCCATTGCTCCCAGGTCCACTCTGACCCGGAGTGGTAGTACCTGTTAGGATCCCAACTATGTGTTAAATAGAAACTGACACGCAAAAAACAAACATATTCTATTAAAAAAAATTTCTTCAAATCACCGGATTCGGCATTAAATAACCTGTAAAGGATTGATATGCCGTAAAACAAAAGCAAGCAACCAACCAACCTGGCGGTGGTCACCTTTCTCCAGATTTCAGAGCACACACAGCACCTACTATTACTAAATGGTCGCCCACTTTAGCAATGACTTGGCTCAACGTCGCTTAACTTCGATGATCTAACGGAAACCGACGTGTCACCGTAATTATTTATTATAGTTGCAACATTTTTTATATAAAAAAGGAGAGTAAGATCACTTAAAGTTGGAAGGTTTTACTTGTAGACACTAGCGATAGCAACTGACCAATAAAATGGACACATTCTGTTAGCAACCAATCAGAAATCGGAATTGCTCCAAAAAATATTGAATATTTTAACATTCCATAACATTTTTCGTGTCAGCACGAGAAGGATCTTTTGCTCTTTGCCTGCAAAATTATAAAGTCCAGGACTTGTACAGAACAGCTACCCATCGGAAACTCTTCTAAAATTAAACATGGCTTTAAATTCAAGGCACATACACATACACACACACACACGTATACACACATATATCTATGTATATATGAGGCTATGATACAAAATTATAAAAAAAAAAATCAAAATCTTTCAAAAGTGAAAAACTATACAGATTGATAGAAAATAACAGTTTTCTTACATTTTTCAAAAATTATTTGGTGTAGCTTTGTTTTTCGTATTTTTTGTTTTTCTTTTTCGGTTTTATTTCTGTTGTTAATTACACCACACCATTGCTTATAAATAATTTTGGGCGTTTACGACCCTCATTAGTTACATCAGAATACAAAATGGAATGCTAAGTAGCCGAGAGAGTCATTCTTGTCAACTTCAGTCTAAATAACCACTGTACAAGTAAAAGATACGCTGTTTCGTCTGTCTTCCGACTGACCCAGAAATATCCGTCATACTATGATTACTGCTATTATGGATATTGTTTCATGTTGGTGGATATGACCGGAAATGGAGACGGTAGTTCTAATCTGATGCCAGTTTCGATAGACTGAGAATAATGGAAAATGGCACAATAGAAAATGCATCAGGTCAAGATGACATGACCCATACACACATTTCTTTTACTGTTTCGTGTATAGACGCATATATATATATATATATATATATATATATATATATATATATATATATATATATTCAATATTTATTTCAATATATATTCGACGCAACAGAATGGAACTTTTTTTCTTTAGAGCTATAGTGCTTCTTCAACAGTAAAGTTTACAAAAAAAATATTCCTATGTTACCCACCCTGTTGCCTCGAATATGTATTGAAGTAATCCACCCTGTTGCCTTGTTTTTATGAAAATAATATATGAATGCCCAATTACAAAACTTGTAATTTTGAAGCTTACAAATTAAATCATTTTATACTGACTTAAAATTTATTGGTATATAAACGATTACTGAATTCTCAATTATATAAACATAATAAAATTCGGAATATTATAAATAATATATATATATATATATATATATATATATATATATATATATATATATATATAAGTGATTAGTTTGTTTTTGAAAAAGAAATCCAGCAGAGTGCCCAATTAAAAGGAAAATCCGAAAAATAAGAGCGTATTTATATTTTGTGTACAGAAAGTTGTTAGATGAGACAAGTCATCGATACCGTCGGTTTCAAGCCCAATAATTAGGACCATTTTAGATATCCATATCAAGCTCCCTTAAGCCAATACTCATCTATTTTATAACCGGAAGTGGCAATATATATACATTACGAGTTCCCGTTTTACTCTCGTTTTGTTTAATCCCCCCCCCATTCGTTTATTTATCGGATCATGATGATTTCATTAACTTTAAAATTTGAATTATTTCAATTTTAAAATGTAATTTCGATTGAAATTTTATTATATAATTTTTTTTATATATAAAACAATTTTAATTTGAAATCAATTTAATTTTAAAATCTATTTTTTATATATATAAAAATTCAAACTTAAAATTAATATCAATATCGATTAAAAACGTCAAATTTCATTCATTTATAACGAATTACATTTAAAAATTTAGAAATACGTTTAAAAATTTCTTTAAAATTTCAACTCTTTCACGGTTTGGGGAAGTGAGTATTTATCTATATATACCTTATGGAAGTGAGTATTTACCTATATATACCTTTATGGTATTCTTGTAAATATTCCAAGAGTAATGTTTTTTCGCTTACAGCAGGATACGTAAGTCTTAAAGAGAGAATACTCATTTATTACACGAGCTTATTAAGTGTGCTCAAAGAATACGAGCAAGATATATTTTTATTATTATAAATGAATTCACAACGCCGCAACATTGAACATCCATTGAACATCCAGAAGGCCTCAAATGTTTCTCTTACACAAAAGAAAACGGTTTCAAAAGGTTTTAAGTTCCAAAAAGCTTTTGAGAATTGGTATTTTTTGTGGAAAACAAATATGTTTTGAAGTCGTTTGATGAAGACTAGTATTTTTAACCAACCAACTGTCTGAAATATTAGCAGCATTCCAGTGCCCCGACATTGTAAATTTGTTTATATTAACACACACACACACACACACACACACACACACACACACACACACACACACACACACATATATATATATATATATATATATATATATATCATTTACTCACATAAATTATTATACGAAGATATAATTTTATGCGCAAATTTTCAGTGTTTACTTCCACAGTGCTCAATACATAGGAAGAGCTAGGTAGTAAGTAATGAAAATATATATCGCAATTAAGCTACACAGAATATTTAACGTTTCATTCGCTTCGCTTTCTCTCACGCTCCTTCTCTCTCTCTCTCTCTCTCTCTCTCTCTGCCCCTTTGTATATATATATATGTATATATTTAGTGGAGATGGTAATTAATAAAAACTGAAGAAAGTGCTCAATACTGTTGTAGAGCAAGTATGTGTTTTATTTTTTATTACCGTATCTTTCTGTTAAGTTACATTGTTGTTTCGGCTACACGGCCGTTTTTTTTTTTGGCCGTCTGTAGCGTCCTCAGACTTTTACAGAAATGTTCGCTTTTTTGGGATGAAACAAATTTCTAAGTGATCTCTTTCATCTAAAAGACAATACTCGCGGCCATCAGCTATATTATTTGTGTGAGGATGATACAGTTGAAGTTCAGAAAAAAGATATTCATGAAGGTTTTTTTGACCTCTTGAATTTATGATGCCTCAAAACGGCTGCAGTTCTTAATTTCATAAAACCAATTTCATCCTCCTGTGTAGATTTTAACTTAATGTAAGTTGGTAATTTAAAAACCTGTTCTTCATGATCAATATTTTTTGTTATAATTACATCTTTATCAATAAGTTTTCCATTGAAATTAAACTGTTTTCTAATAATATTTTGTTTAAATTCATGATCTTCTGGTATTTTTCTTGCACGTGAATATTTTTTTTTACAAATTGAGCATAGCAGAGATCTTTTAACTCGGATTGAATACTACAATCTCTCCTTAAATATTTTTCAAACATAGATGCTTTCTCTTGATATTTACCTTCTCTTCCATGTACTTCAAGTGCATCCTCACAATATTTGGCAGTATCATCAAGTTTTTGTAAAATACGACAAAGATTAAATCCAGTGGGTTCAAATGCACATTCAATATTAAAACCCTTAAGATGCAAATGAGTCAGAATTCTAAAGTATTCTTCAATTTAACCCATTTGTTGATGAGTAATAAAAACGGATTTAATCTTTTTTAACTTTGTCCTTAAGTCCGCATTTTCAGCATCTTTAAATGCATCCAACAAATGTTGCATAGTTCCACTGTCATCTTTAGAATAATAATCGCTTATGTAAGTTATAGCAGCAAAAAAATCGAGACACAATTGAATATCTATATTACCATTCCAAGCAGTTAACCACTCAGGGTTATAGGTGTTAACCATTGTTTCTGAGATATCCCTTTTGTAAAAAGGACGATATCCAGATTTATTGACAGACATTGCATTTTCATATTCTTCTAATTTTGAAGCTTTGATTAAAGCTGAAGGCGGCTAAATTGAATAGATGTAACCCCCACTAAACAATCAAATTACCTGATTTTTTTATCAATAAAGATTATAAAATAAGGCAGTATACGATGGTTTCTTTAGAGCGTCACATTCATTGTTCAACCTTGTATATAGACACTCTATTCGAGTTTATTAAAATCTCACATGCAGATGTTATTGTTGAGGGGCTTATATGCGTTGGAATCTATATTAAGAAAATATAACTAGCATTTACTAAGGAAATAATGTTATTTTGTGAAAGATGAAGTATGACGATTTAGGATGGTGTTATATACAGTAGAACAAGGAGCAATATTTATTTGTATATGCAATGAATAGCAATCAGTACGACAATGAAATTATGCCACTAGTAAAAATGTTAATGAAAATGCAGAACTGAATATTCAAAAATAAGTGAAATAACCAACTAAAATTATTTTTTTTGTTAAAAAATAATAAAAAAGAAGAATACGCATGTTTCACTTGATTTTTCTATATGGAATCGAGGACGTTTCAAATTATAGATGTTTTCAGGTTTTTCAGGATAGAAGGTTACTTATAATTATGTAGTCGGAAACCATCAAAGAATTTAACGTTAATACCGAATTAAAAATTACTTTATCTTTCGAATAGCAAATGATAAAAAGTTATTGTTTTTAATGAACTATAAATAATACCCTTTCTTAGTGCGAAGGAGCAGTTTTTATTTTAATTTTATAAGGACAAAATAAATTAATTATATTCATGCAGATAATCTACATGATTTATACTCGCATAATATTTGCGTAAAAATATTATAGTAAACACAAAATTGTTTCCATATATATTTACGTATACGTATATATTTTTGTTTAATCTATCTATATATCTATCTATATATCTATGAAAGTGACCGTGTCTGTCTGTCTGTCTGTGTGTTTGTGTACATTTCCCTACGCAATAACTCAAGTTAATGTTTAGTCTACAAACTCGAAATTTGATATACAGGGTACTGAGATTTGGGAAAATCTTTGGGATCGGTTTTCGGCCAGAAATTTGGCTGTTAAGGGGTCAAAGATCAACGATTTGACTTTTGAGAACTCTACCAAAATCCTCCGACAATTTTGGGTCTAAACACTTGAAATTTTAGATATAGGTTCCTTTGACATGGATCCAGCTTAATAACTTGATTTGAGCCCCAAACAATAAATGTTAAGAGATCATAATAGGGGTCAAATTAAAAATAAAATTGACCGCTTTTTTTTCTTTTTTTTGTTGAACATACCCCTCCAAACACCCGGGCAAAGCCGGGCGTAAATGCTAGTTATATTATAGATTTATTATTAAAACCAACGGGAGCTGACGAAATTTCACAGCAGCACTTTTCATACGTAATATATTACTTCTGGGCATTCTGTGGACGTTCAAAGTGAATGGAGACCCAGCGACGGTGTAGCCCTTTTGTTAAAACGTTAAAAGTATTTATCTAAATAATCTGGTTAATATAGTGTCAGATTATATACGGTTATTATGGTTTATCTCCAATATCCTTATAAGAGTCTGGTCATTTTCCATTGTGTGAACGCCTAACGCAAAAAGAAACCCCACGATATCATTATACCATCGTTATACAGAACAGATACTACCGTTGGATCCTAGCTAGAAGACGAGGAGAATATATGTTAGTTTCACGTACGGCCCAAAAGCGACATTATTTCTTTTTCTTTTTATTTTTTTACACAGTGATCACCACTTATCAAGACCCGGAAGCCACTCAGGGATAAGGGTTATTGCAAGTACAATACGTTAGTGTGGAGATTTGATGAAGTGTTTAATTAAGGGGGCGGTCCATTAGGAATTCGTTAACATTGGACTTGAAGACATCCAAGTTGTAGTCCGGAGGGAAGCAGGCAGACGGAACAGAGTTCCACAGGCGTGCAGTTCTAAGAAAGAAGCTTTGTTCATGGAATCCGCGTTTTGATTTAGGCACAGATATAGAGTGGGGGAAATTTTTCACAGTGGATTCAGCTAGACGGGTGTTTTTCGTGAAAGATTGGCGAGGGGGTACCAGAGATTGGAGTTCAGACGAGGACCTGCCATGACGAGAGCCATCCATCACAATTGATGCCAGATGGGGATCAGAGCGTTGATGATGTAAGGATAGGAGTTTGGTTTTGGATGCATTAAAGGTAACCACACATCTTCCTCCACTGAACCACGCGCTCGAGATCAGAGGAGAGAGAATCAGAAAGAACTTTGTCATTTACAGCCTTTGATGTGTTGCCGTAGATGGTCGTGTCATCAGCATAGATGTTAACGAATGATTTAAGTATGTGTTTAGGGAGGTCATTGATGTAGATCAGGAAGAGAGTTGGGCCCAGTATTGACCCCTGAGGGACTCCAGCATTTATATTGCAGGCCTCCGATTTTTGTCAATTTATTGCGTCTTCGGTAATCGGAGGATACTATTTATTAAAAAGGACGATAGAAGGTAATAACATGCCACGTACATTAAATTAGTGTCTCTATATACTAATTTAATGTTTGTAATGTTTTCACCTTCTATAATTCTTCTTTTTAATTAATAGGATCTCCCGATTGAATTATTAATAATCTGAAAAACATAACACACAAAAGTACTACGGTATTAATATATAGATTAACTAGCAGATGTATCCGGCGTTGCCCTGTATCAAACGTCACGTTAAATTCTTTTAGAAAATAAAGTAAAAGGAAAGTAACTGTGACATGTGCATGCGACTATTATGCTTTTTCCAAACATTCACCTTATGTAAGTAAACAAAAAATACTCGAGCTGAGATCAAAACGAAAACCTAAAGACAGTGAGTCAAATACGATAACCATTAGTCCAGCTTGATACGACCATTAAAATGTGTTTTCAAACCTACTAATTATTTACATAAAGAATTTGTTACGTGAACGATTCAACATTACTGAAACAATTGACGAACAGATAAAAATCTAATGGACCCCACGGGCTATTTTTTTTTTAATTTTTGCCCCCTTAGTTACCTTTCTACGAGATGAAAATCAATTAAAAATTTTCACCATGTCTTAATACCCTATACACCAAATTCCAACTTAGTAGATCAAATATTCGTTGAGTATATAGGTTGAGAAGTGTCCTCATGCACATCCTCACTTTTATATATATATATACTAGCGAGGGGTACCCGGCGTTGCCCGGGTGTTGGGGGGGGGTTAAAAAAAGTAAGTATGAGGATCGAACCCGAACCGTTGAGGCAAAGTTGTAAATTAAAGTGTGAAAAAAAGTGCGATGTTAGCAATTTCTCCACCGCGAGATGCTAACAGAAACACGTTTGAATTTACTTAATTAGTTGGATTTAGCAGGTGCTCGTTTTAATGAGTTAATGAGGTCAAGGTTAACTGTGGGATGGTATTCATTTACTGCTGAACGCTATTTTCCCACCCCCAAAATGTTATAGGAAAAAGACTAACCCACATGCGGCGAGCGACAAATATTGAATATGTATCTTCCCGAAATCGAGCAAATTAAATAGATAGGCGAGCTTCGTTGTTAACTGTGAGATATTACGATATATATGTGATATAAAAAGTTTTTAAAAGTTGTGAAGCGAGCGAACGCTTCTCTGAAAGAAGCCTTTTGTAGACAAACAGAAAAAGCGAACACACACACATGCATACATTTTCGCTTTAATATATATATATATATATATATATATATATATATATATATATATATATATATATAAAGAGAGAGAGATAATTTATAAACTAATCGAAAAATGAAAGGATTACAATAGATATGTTTCGTTAATTAATAATAATTAGCAATACTAGTTTATTTATTGCGGACTATTATCCCCATTTTTCTAAATTATTCTTTCACGGCGTTTCGGTCAACTATTCCTCTGACCTTCGTCAGGTGGTAACAGCGACGGATAGGAACTCCAAATCTCCTAATTTCATTCTCAGCAATTACTGTCATCCATAGTTGTCATCTCACCACGTTTTGGTCAAGTAAGCCTTTTGGTAGAATTGAAACCGCTATCTTCAGCTAATTCTCACCTCGAACCGGGGAGATTCAACGTCTCTATCTACTGCGCCACGGGCCCTGACGAAGGCAAGAGGAGTAGTTGGCCAAAACGTCTTGAAACATCAATTAAGAAAGATGAAGATAATAGTCCGCCATAAATAAATTAATAAATAATATTAATCTCAATAATGAATTCCAATTAAATAACACATAATTAGCAGTATGTTTTGTAGTTCGGCATTAAATAACTTGTCAGTAGTTGATATGCCGTAAACAAAATATACTATTAAAAATATCAACAAGTGCTTTCGATAGTTAAAGAACTAATATAAAATAATGCAGTGGGTTTGGTTCCGCTCGGGTGTTTTTTAGAAGAATAAGAATGGGAAAGCCTTGCTAAATTAATGGTGATAAAGACTCTACAGAATTCCCGTTTGAATTGTGCAGAAAATAAGCCACGAAGACATGCCAAAAACATAGATGAATGAAGAAAATAAAAAGCCAAAGAGCAAAGAATTAGTTATACAATAGATGGATTAAAAACATGGCAAAGTAACTGTAAAAGAATTGTAAGTGCCCGAGGCACGCCATTTGTTATTGTATATCAGAAAAAAGAAGTTTGAACAAAAACGGATGATAGATGCTTGGAACAGTAGACATACAATACATAAATGAAACATTACAGACAGGTAAAAGTGGTTGTAGAGAAAGCGATCGAGAGAAAGTGTAGAATGGAAAAAGAGAGGGTGGGAGGAGTAGGATAAGGAGAAATAAAACATGGTAAATGATTGGCTTATCATTACGCATGCGTAGAGACGGTAACTAAACAAAACTATAAAAACTAGATTTTTATTTTGATTTTTTTTTTTTTTACAAAAAAAAAAAAAAAGAAAAAAGAAGCGACGGATCAATTCAAGCTGGTCTGCGTTTAGACAAACATCATAGAGGCAAGTGTCTAGATTAAATAACCCACAAATCGATCAGCGAGGATGAGACGCGTTGTAAATTGGATGATCTTATCGAGCAGACAGACCTGCAGAGTAAAAAGGAGTAACGAATAAAGAAAACGGAAAGAAATGAAAACCGAAACAACCACACACACACACACACACACACACACACACACACACACACACACACACACACACACACACACACACACACATATATATACACACACATATATATATATCCACACGCACACACACACATATATATACACACACATCTATACACACACACACACACACACACATATATATATATTTATACACACACACATATACACACACACGCGGACTAATCACGTTGACACGCCGGTTCTCGTCAGCTCGTCGAACTTAAGCAACGTTGAGCCTTGCTACTACCGAATGGGTGACCATTGCGGAATTTTAGGCGCTCTATGTACTGTCCGCTTTTCTCAGCATTGTTTCCAGTCGTTCTAAACCTCCACTTGTCACTGGTATTCAACAATGTCGACTCAGGAGAGGTGTAGTTGGAGATTGCGCAACTTTTTTCACAAAAATTTCATGCGCAGGAACCCTTACTAGTATCCATAGTCTGTCAAGTCTGAAGGAAGCCTTTTTTTTAATATATGTATATATGTGCGTTTCCTTAAAAAAATACACGTTTATAGTGTATGTATTTGATAAGGCTAAAATTGCAACGGTTTATTAAGCTCATTTAAAATGGATTTACACTTCCAGAGCATAAGTAACTTTATTAAACATTTCCAAATCACATAAGTTTATACTTAATTTAAAAAAAGAATCAAGGAAAGAAATGTACATTTTATTTTTTGATGAACAAATGGAACGTTTTGGATAATTTGTTTGGTTTTTGCCATTCTACGAAAAACGTGTAAGACGCAGTAGTTTAAACAATATGGATGAGAATTAAGTGTATATTCGTGTGGTATTAGAATATTTAATAAAGTTATATGTATATATAAGCTTTGAAGTTTTTAACCTTTAAAACTATACAAAAAAAATAAAAAAAATATTATTAGTCAGTATCACCTGAAATCACTGCATCAACTCGCTCTCAAATTTACCATAGCACTAATAATTTATTTTTAAGGGATCATCAGTTGCTTACCATGACACTGTTTCGGGGATTTAAAAACAAAAAGGCATACTACATCATTGCTCCCCAGCAGTGTTGATCAAACACCACCTCCCTTAATCTTAGGAAGAAGACATGTTACAAATATTTGATCTAATTTCCTATTCTTAATTGCATTGTCTAACCTTTTCATGCTATAAAAATGAATTTCTGACCTGTGTGATTCATCAGTTTCCAAATTCAAAATGGATATATTTTTTTAATTTTCCAGTCTTGTATTTATAAGATAAGGATTAATCCATTTAACTACTTATCACACACACACACACACACACACACACACACACACACACACACACACACACACACACATAGATATATAGATAGATAGATAGATAGAGAAAGAGATAGCAAAACATATGGGAGAGGAGCCCTGTATAGCAATTGATTGTTAAGAACTAATCAGTAATACGAGCGTAATATTTATATATATGTTATTAAAGATCAGAAAAAAACATCGGTACCGTCGGTTTCTAATCCAAACAAAGGGGGACCAATAGTTGGTCGCCTATGTCGAACTCTCTTTAGAGTATGGGATTCTCCAAACTACAACAAGCAGGCCTGATCTAGCTTGTTAAAGATTTTAATCCAGCCCGCGGTGCTCTTATGGAAAACGTAACAACATTTAAGAAAAAAATTGCTTTTTGATGTAGATGTGTTAATATAGTGTGCTTGTTCCTCTTTTGTTCAGAAAAGGATCAAAAGTTTTGGAGGTCCAGTTTCACTAAAAAAGCATATCTAATGTGCGTAACAGTTTAACATACGTCCAGGTCATTTTTGAAAATTATTTTGGGCCGCGTAAAAAGCTAGAAATATTGTCTCCTTATCTCCAAATATTTTGGTGATCCCTGGCCTCGACCAACTATATGTTCCTTTTTGGTTGTATTTAAAACCGGCGGTACCGATATTGTCTTGATAAACACAGATAAATGAATATATAGATAGGTTGAGAGAGAGAGAGAGAGAGAGAGAGAGAGAGAGAGAGAGAGAGAGAGAGAGAGAATAAGAGAGATTAAAAAAGGGTAAAATTAATTCTATCGGAACAGCTTTGCACTATTTTCTTATATCTCATTTAAGATTAACAAGACCGATAGCCATTAGTCGCGTGCTCTCGTGTAATGAATGAATGCGTGAATGTAGGATTTACATGAAAATCTTAAAGATAAACTAAAATGACCGAAAAATGGGATGAAATGACTTAAATAAATAAAAAGTAAATGACTTAGAATGACTTTAATGAACTTAAGGATGAATTGAATGACCTTAAGAATGACTTTAATGCTTAAAAAATAACTGGACTCCTTAAAAACAACTTGAATGGCTTTTAGACTGACTGGTTGTAAAGTGGGTGATCATTTTACATTAAATTAATACAGAAAAGTGATCCGCCACTTTATATCAGAAAGTTACAAACATAAGTACAGCATGTAGTAAGAACAGATACTACGCTTTGATTTTGGCCAAAAGGCCAAGAAAAGCTTAAAAAGCTAAGAACAGCATCTATAACACAACAGACATTTGATTTTAACCAAAAAGGCCAAGCACAAAAGTGTTACAAACAGACCGACAGACCGATCGATCGACCGACCGACCGACCGACCGACCGATCGACGGACCAACTGAGTGACTTGCACGCTTGCACGCCACTAAAAACAATATAAAATGATGCTAAAACTTATATCTAGAATCCTTATTGTAATTTTGATCAAAATCCTTGTTAATGTATAGAATCACACCCGTTCTATATTTTTCGTCTTTTTTCAATATCTCCAGCTAATTATGAACGATAATCCACTAATCCACTAGAGTATCGAAAAATGAAAAAAAACAAAAATAAATATTTAAATATTGTAGGGGTGCTCCGTTTCTAATGCAACGTTATAGTAATTCAAGCCCCATATTGAATCTACTCGACGAGAACGCTCACATCTCTCTTATATAAAAGATTTTCAATTTATTAATCTAGGGGCAATGATATAAAACCCTTTATTACCCTATATATTCCATATTGTATTCACTGGTTATTATATTTGTTTTCACGCACGCACATTCAATTTTTGCGAATTACCTATATCTCGAAGGGTACATAAAACGAGTATACATGTTCTCGTTGACTTATTCCAATATATCGGATAGTCTTTCTATAATGGTGTATTAGAAACAAATATTTTATTTCTTTTTTTTCTTTTTTCTTTTTCTTTTTGTGATTTTTGAAAAATATGATAGATTAGTGTCCAATCGATAATAATCGGCTGAAAATATTAAAAAAAAAGACCAAAAGAAAACAAAAAATAAGAGAAAAAAAAATTAAATATTGCTTCATTCGCGGAGTAATTCTCCTGCACTGACATATAACAGAACAGATACTAGAGTTGGACTATATTTATTTGTCTCCCCATGAGGACAGAATTAGACACAAGAGTGGGTTTTATGTGAGGAAATACCACGTCAATGGGTAGGATCATGAATAAAAATTTCCTCAATATAGAAAGATTTCTTTCTCACTAGTTAGGGTAAAAATAGACGATAGACTGATCATAGCCCGAAGATTTAGTTCCCGGTAAATTACCTTCACAGCGGTGTAAAATTAAGCACAATATAGATTATAATGTAGAAAATATCAAATGTCTTTGATAGAAAAGCACTGTAATAACAAAAATTGTCTCTGTCCAAGCGGATTTTTCTTCATTAATTTAGGACAGAAAAGGAAAAATGTAAAAATCAGAACAGATACTGCAATTTTTCTCCGAAACGAAAATTCCATGAGTAGAGTTTCTTTCCTATACCTGTCTACATGGGGGTCACGACTTATCAAGGCCCAAAGGCCACTCAGGGATAAGGGTTATTGCATGTACAGTAATCGATGAAATAGTATTGTAGTAATCATTAGTATTGGGGGTTTTGATAGAGTGTCTTACTTAAGGGGGCGGTTTGTCAGGAGTTTGTTTATGTTGGACTTGAAGACGTCCAAGTTGTAGTACGGTGGGAAACAGGCAAGCGGCAGAGAGTTCCACTGGCGTGCAGTTCTAAGAAAGAAGCTTTGCTCATGGAATCTACGTTTGGATTTAGGCACAGATAAAGAGTGGGGAAAATTATTGGCAGTAGTTTCAGCCAGACGACTGTTTCTCGTGAAAGATTGGCGAGTTGGGACGAGGGATTGGAGCTCAGACGAGCACCTGCCATGGAAATAACGATAAAACAAAGACAGGCTTGCAACGTCTCTTCTGTGGAAGAGAGGTTGCAGTCGTATTTATTTGCTTCCCCACTGAGCAAATTAGGCACAAGGCCTTTTTTTAATTTGGAGATAGAGGGAGGGAAAAGGGGACCATCTCCCGATGGGTGGGAAATGGGAGCTGGATAGTAACTGTTGGTATGAAGGGTTGCCCCTACATTGACCAAGGTCTGATATGTGGAGTTACCCCCACATATGGTCTTTGCTTGCAGTATCTGTCGGAACAGATAGTATTTATTTGCTCTCCCACCAAGCAAATTAGGCACAAGGCCAATTTTTAATGTGAGGAATGAAGGGGAAATGGGGACCAACTCCCCGGGGAGTAGGGGAGCTGGATAGTGACAATTGGTATGAAGGGTTGCCCCTACATTGACCAAGGTCTTATATGTAGGGTTGCCCCCACATATGGTCTTTGCTTGCAGTATCTGCCGGAACAGATGGTATTTATTTGCTCCCCCACCGAGCAAATTAGGCACAAGGCCGATTTTTAATGTGAGGAGTTAAGGGGAAATGGGGACCAACTCCCCGGGGAGTAAGGGAGCTGGATAGTGACAATTGGTATGAAGGGTTGCCCCTACATTGACCAAGGTCTTATATGTGGGGTCGCCCCCACATATGGTCTTTGCTTGCAGTATCTGCCGGAACAGATACTACACTTTGATCTTGTCGCCCGGGCCGTACAGGGCGGGGGCCAGTAGAGGAGAGAGGTTGTAGGGAAGAGAAAAGGGCATCCCCCACTAAACCATGAAGTCTATTTTGTACTCTGTCAAGGAAGGATAGTCTGTTTTAAGCAGCTCCTGCCCAGATGTGGCAGCAGTACTCCATCCTTGGACGTACTTGGCTTTTATAAAGATAGAGAATTGCATCAGTAGTGAGATATCTTCTGGAGCGGTAGAAGGATCCCACCATTTTCCCAGCGTCCCTGGCAACAGATTTGATGTACGTGTTCCATTTCAGATCAGGAGTAAAGGTAGAACCCAAAAGCTTGTCAAAACATGGAGCCTCTCCAAGACGAGCCATCCATTTCAATTTATGCCAGATGGGGATCAGAGCGTTGGTGATGTAAAGATAGAAGCTTGGTTTTGGATGCATTAAAAGTGACCAGCCACCTCTTCCCCCATTGTACCACGTGCTCAAGATCAGAGGAGGGAGAATCAGAGAGAACTTTGTCATTTACCGCCTTTGATGTGTTGCCATAGATGGTCGTGTCATCAGTATAGATGTCAACGAATGATTTAAGTATGTGTTTAGGGAGATCATTGATGTAGATCAGGAAGAGAGTTGGACCCAAGATGGACCCCCGAGGGACTCCAGCATTAATACTGTGGACCTCTGATTTCTGCCCATCAACCACTACTCTTATGAGCCTATCGGAGAGAAATGATTTAATGATTGAGAAAACATTTCCAGTAATACCGTAGATGGAAATCTTGTGAAGTAGGCCCTTATGCCATACCTTATCGAAGGCCTTCGATATGTCAAGAGCAATTGCCCTAGAAAGGAAACCTTTGTCAAGAGATTCACTAATCCTGTGTGATATAACCGTTAGCACATCTGCTGTAGATCTTGCAGAGCGGAAACCATATTGCGTGTCACTAAGAAGGTTGTTTCTGTTGAGGTGGTTGACTACTTCTTTATTTAATATGGATTTCAACAACTTACTCATGACACACAGGAGACTTATTGGTCTGTACTGAGAGGGAGATGACTTTTCATCTGAATTCTTAAATACAGGGCATACTGATGAGGTTTTCCAGGGTGTTGGAAATCACTTCTCCTTAAGGCAACGCTTAAACAGTTTGGAAAGTATGGGGGCAAGTTCTGGTTGGAGCTTTTTCAGCACTATAACTGGAATGCCATCAGGGCTAGTTGCTTTACTGAAATCAAGGTTCTTGATAAGCTTGGCGACCTCATGCACGGATATTTGTATGTTACCTAGCTTGTTCTGTGTTATAGGATGAAATATGGGGAGTTGATGGCCTTCGTCACATAGGGTAGAATTAGCTGCAAAGTTCTTGGCAAATAGTCTGGCCTTGTCTGATGCTGACGAGATGACCTCAGGTTCATTGATGATAGTTGGGATAGAACGCACACTTCTGTTCAAGATCCTGTTTGCTATTTGCCAGAACTGGTGGGAACCAAGCCGCTGCTCAGCTACTTTGGATTTAATAGACGGAGCATATAGCTCTCTTGCATTTTTTATTACTCTTTTACAGTGGTTGCTGGCAGTCCTGAAAGCAGCTTTAGTCTCAGTACATCTATTACGTTGGTAGCTATGGAAAAAGTGATTTCTGTGCGCGATGGCAGCAGCACATTCTGGGGAGAACCATGGCTGGCTGTTAGACTTTTGTTGGAATTTTTTCGATGGTATGAATCGGTCCATGCCTATGATAAACCATTCGGTCAGGTCTGATACTATAGAGGGCACATCCTTTTTAAACATGGAATGCAGAGGTAGGTCAGATATGAATGTACGGAAGCTATCCCAGTCAATCATAGAGTATCAATATGCAGTACGGTGGAGAGGTACGTCTGAAGACTTATTACATTTAATTTTTATCTTAACTGCTACAGCAGAGTGGTCAAAGGATCCCAGAGGAGATAGGACGGAACATGAACACAGCTCAGGGGAAGTTGTGAGGAAAAGGTCTAAAAGGCTTGCATATTGACCGGGTGTATCGGGCACACGGGTGGGTTCGTGAACAATCTGAGTGAGGTCATAGGCAATGGCAAAATCATGACAAAACCTCCCCTCGTCATCGGTTTTATTTGAGTGGGTCAGCCATTCCACACTATGGACATTGAAGTCACCGCAAATGTGAATGTTAGCCAAAGGATGAGCAGACAGGATGTGGTCAATTTTCTCAGATATGCTCTTAAATATAGTAACTCCACTGTTGTGGGGAGCTATAGAGGGCAAATATAAATTCAGTGGTGTAAGCTAGTGCAACCCGAAAGCACATATAAGGTAAATTAGGGTCTTCTCTGGAGATATCCCTACCACATGGAAAGTCATCTTTGATGTAGGCACATATTCCATGCCCATGGCGATCTTGGGCGTCAGATTTAGATGTTAAGTTGGAGTAACCTTTAATTATGAATTCATCTAGAGAAGTGGTTGGCCCTATGCCAGTTTCTCTTAGAAGGAATATGTCCGGTTTCGTCTCCTGTAATTGTGTTTCAACCTCTGGAAGGTTGGAATGTAGACCCCTGATGTTGGAGAAGGAGACCTGGTAGTAGGGGTCTACGCTGGTGGATGGGGTTCTAGGTTTATTCGTGTTTCTTTTTTGGAGATTTGTCATGATTGAGGTTTTGGGGTTTGTGGAGCAGATCGGTAGACTTGGTTGGAGCAGGACAGAGAGGGAAAATAATAGAGAAAAAGACAAGAATTTTTTTTGTCGCACATGATAAGGTAAAGCCGTAACAATTACCCACTAGTATGGCATCGAGAGTCCATACCAGAAACTACTGTATGGCCCAGAATCCATTCACCAAATGGCAATACAGCAGCCCCAGTACTTTGCACCTGCTGATAGGACAGCCTCCTTAGTTGTTAATCCAAGGTTCGGGTCCCTGACTATCAGGCGGGTAACGTCAGCCCAGATGAAACGTTTACCTCCAGCACCCTTACTAGTGATATGACCACAAGGATTGACATAGAAATAGAAATTTTCCGACATCTCAGGCTACTCTTTACAAAGTACTACCGACCTGGAAAACAGCTTTTTCTTCCCCCTTTGTCAGAAAAATCACTCATTTGAAATGGGGACTGAAGGACAAAAAAGGAGTAGCGAGAGTTACTGGAACTACCGATAACACATCCCGGCGCACTATAACATGTTCCTCTTGAAATTTAATGTGAATAAATTCATATTGAGCGCCGTTCTCTTAGATAATCTAGCCCTACCCAAGTTCCACCGTGACTGTTTCACTATATACCTTATATTTAACGCTTATCCTAGAGTGGTCTTCTGGCATTGATAAGAGGTGACCTTCCAAGTAAAAGCAAGAAAAACACTCCTTCTCATGATGTTGCGAGAATATCGTGTGCAAATAGCGATTACCGACTTATGACGCATCTAATTGGCTTCACAGCAATTGAAAAGACCATAACTGATAAATGATATGGTAAGCACGCACCTGTGGCCATGTCGTTATAATTCTGTTAAGAAAATGTCAGGAAATAAAATTTGTAATATGAACTCATTTAATCACCTTAACATGAGCATGAAAATACTCCATTATTCGGAAACATTGTCTATTTGCGTGTTTGGAAGGTTGTTCAACAAATTATAATTTAATTCATAATGTATTTTTTTTATTAATGGGATTATTTATAATTTGGTTATTTCATTATTTGCTGCGTTTTATTATTCAAAAGCTTAATTTTACGCACAGTCACGCATAAAAACATATTCGCACATGCATACGTGCATCTAATTCACACAGAAACACATTCTCACATAGATAGCCGTACACACCACTTATGCTAAGATTAATGATTTCCGCATCTAGTTTTAAATCAGCATTAGCGTGCACCTATATATGGCAACCACTACCATCCCACCAACTATATCCTTGATCCCCCGGGGAAGGGGCATAGGCGATTCACAACTCTGTGGATGCTTTTGTAGTGAGAAGTTCTTTTTTTTCGGAGTGAGGGTGCTAGCATCACGCTAAACCTTCCCAGAAGGTACATACAGCACCTAACCTTCCCAAATGGTCACCCATCTGGTTTTCGGTGATCCCGTGAGAACCGGTGTGTCAACGTGATTGAGCCGTACATTATATATAGCAAAGTTGTATTTTTTCTATCACTTGACGGTATATGTAGCACGATGAGGTTCCCAAATTCCCCCTCGTTCTGGAAAGGTGGATCACGTGGTCATCGGTGTTTTTTTTTTTTATTTATTTATTTTTTTACACGGTGGTCACCACTTATCAAGGCCCGGAAGCCACTCAGGGATAAGGGTTATTGCAAGTTATTGTGGAGATTTGATGAAGTGTTTACTTAAGGGGGCGGTTCATTAGGAATTTGTTAACGTTGGACTTGAAGACATCCAGGTTGTAGTCAGGTGGGAAGCAGGCAGACGAAACAGAGTGTCGAGGTAGAATCTCACCCCTTTGATTAAACGCGGCAAAACATTAACTTCTTGAACCTGGATGTAAACATAATGAGTAAACTTTGCAGTAATTATAACGAGGTGAATACGTTTTAAAGGGGGAAAATATATTAAGAACTTTGAACTGATTTTTTTAAAATTCTTATTCTTTGAACTTTAAAAAGTTCTAGTTCTTTCAACTGTTTAATTATAAAAAAATAATCTAATTCTTTAAACTGTTTGATTTAAAAAAAATGTTGTCTATAGTAATATACAATAGTTTCTTCCCCAAAATTGCTAGACTTTGGAATCCCGCTTCGGTTTCCTGCTTCCCCAACTGTACTAATGTACATAAGCTCAAGAATAATGTGAATAAATATCTTGCTGCTCAACTCCCTACATAGTATCCCTGCAATTCATGTTCCTGATAGTACCTATTTACAATGTCTCCCGACGGACTTAGACACCAGAGTCGTTTTTTAACGTGGAGAAAAGGAACAAAAATTAAAATTGTCTCAGTCGTGAAGGATTTCTCTTTCACCGAGAGAGAACAAGAAATCGAAGTGCAGCATCTAAAAGAAACAGATACTACGCTTTGATCTTGGTCCGAAGACCAAGAAATGCCCCTGATAGTATCTTCCTACATCAGAGTGGCACTGTGCCTTGTTTGGAGTGAAAATGTAATAACAAAACAATATGTCCGAAAATTCTTTCAACTGCTTCTTTCTTTAATTATTTGAATTGTTCCTTTTTTTTAACTTATCTTTGATAGCATTTATTTGTTGTTGTGTCTTTTAACTGTTTCCGTTTTTCTGTTGTTCGAAGTTAACAACTGTGCACTTCATTTAAAGGGACTAGGTTCTGCCTCGACACCCGTGTCAAAGTAACACGTGATCTACTTTTCCCCAAAGTTAGAACGAGGCTGGATTATTAGACCGCATCCTGCTACATTGACCAACTTCATGAACTATGTCTGATCTTTGACCTTTATTCTAACGGAGATTAATGTGTTTGTCTCTCGATAAATTAGGATGCTGACTCGAAATCACAATTACTATTATATAGCTTAACTATTAGATTATCGACTTAATTTAGTATCACTTTAGGTTATTCTACTCTGGGTTTCTATGAGGTCGGAGTGTGAGAGTTTTCTGGTGTTTTAATTTATAACTATTCTAAGCCAACGCGTCTAGCTGAATTCACTGTGAACAATTTCCCCCACTCTATATCTGTGCCTAAATGAAAACGTGGATTCCATGAACAAAGCTTCTTTCTTAGAACTGCACGCCTGTGGAACTCTGTTCCGTCTGCCTGCTTCCCACAGGACTACAACTTGTATGTCTTCAAGTCCAATGTTAACAAATTCCTAATGAACCGCCCCCTTAAGTAAACACTTGATCAAATCTCCACACTAACGTAATGTACTTGCAATAACCCTTATCCCTGAGTGGCTTCCGGGCCTTGATAAGTGGTGATCACTGTGTAAAAAAAGAAAAAAAAAAGCCATTACTTATTTTTTGAAATTCAGTTAAGTATTATGATATAACCATCCCGAACGTAGGTTTATGGCTGTAAGTTTGGGATATAGTTGTGTTCGGTCGCAGGAGGACCATCCCCCCAAGCTTTTCTATCTGAGAAGCGTTAAATTCTCGATAATCATTCAAAGTGCTTTTACGGGCACGTTAATTTTAATAAGCTGGCATCTTGAAACTAGATTTGACCTTATGTTCAACCTGTTCGCAAACATGTGAATAATATTTTACTGAATGTGTTCACCGATTGTCAAATTATCTCATACTATCTCTACAATTATATAAAAAAGAATGTGTGTGTTAGAGAGAAAGAGGGTTCCATATGGACTCGAAAAGTGCTGGGTCGCTTTTTTATGAAAGTTAACTCAAAACTACTTTATGTACCTGGCAGTGTTCTTAGTTAGGTTTTGTATGGAAATGTCTTTGATAGAGCTCGATGATTTATAATCGAAATAATCCGATGAAAGAACGAAGAGGCGATTTTTACAAAAGTTAACATGATACACAGCCTAACATCACACGTACATTTGAGAAGTTTTATTTCCACACAAGCCTAAAATAAACGGTAGGTTCTTTGATATGACAGGGGCACGTCCGAAATGTCAAGGGCGCATTCGAAATGCATATTTCTGTTTCAAGCACACTAGAAGCATGCCACTTGTCTTTTGCATTTGAATATCTAATTCAAGCCATTATATGTAAAAATATGTTTTATAAAATCAACAGTAGTTTCTCTACAGTGTAATGTAAACCACAGTGTAATTTAAACTATGAGAGGCACGTGAGCTTTCTCCACGTGCATCGCGATGGGTTATTAGATTGATAACCAATCAATAGATTTGATTGAAAAATCGGCGTTTTCACCGACATCGAAAACAATAAAAATATGGGAGTGTGAAATATTCGATCATCATCATTCAATCAGGGTCAAGAGTATAGCCAGTAACATTTGTTGGGTTTTCATACTTTTATTATTTGTTAATATTTAAAAAATATTTTCATAACGCGTTTCAAGCTTTTATTTAGCTTCAGATGTTTTTTTAGTTAAAAGTTTTTTAATTAAAATGTTTTTAGTTAAAAGTTTGTTTCTTGGTGAAAGGTTTGTGGAATTTTCTTTTGCAGATCATCTTAGTTCGTTCAGCACAGCACAAGTAGTCTTTTGAAAGATGTGTTTGAATGGGGAGACTAGGTGCCTCCAATGGGACTGGTTAGAGGTTCATTTCATGGGGTCAGTGCTAAGTCCATTTAGTGAGGTTAGCATTAAGGGTGGATGAAAGAGGTGTATGCTGAGCAAAAAAAAGAAATAAATAAATAAAAGAAAATAAACAAAAACAGTCAATTTTTTTAAATTTGACCCCTATTATGACCCCTTAACATTTATTGTTTTGGGTTTAAATCGTATTATTAAGTTAGATCCATGTCCAAGGAACCTACATCTAAAATTTCAAGTGTTTAGACCCCAAATTGTGGGAGGAGTTTGGTAGAGTTCTCAAAGGCCAAATCTTTGAATGTTGACCCCTCAACAGCCAAATGTCTGGCCGAAAACCGATCACATAAATTTTCCCAAATCTCAGTACCCTGTGTATCAAATTTCGAGTCTGTAGAATGAAAATTGGCAGAGTTATTGCGAAAGAAAATGTACACAGACAGACAGACACACAGATACGTTCACTTTTATAGATATACCCGCATTTCAGCCCGAAGGCAGGCTCGAACCCGTACCACAAAGGAGGAAAAGAACGGGGTAAAACCTAACGTTTATGCTGTTGCGACCATCGCCACACCGGAAGCGAAACTTTTTAAAATTAAGGCTAAACAACCTAAAGGAGAGGATGACTTTCTAAAATATCGGCGAAAAAAGTGACCTCCTCCCTGTAGAAAAGTGCCTAGATGAAGGGGAACATATTAATGTTTTTAGCCAATTTTTCGACATTTTTCGTATGAAAGGGCGAACTTTAAAACGGTACTGATCTAGCTAAAATCCGTCGCCTCTATTGAAAGTTTAAGGCAGACATGCAAACAGTCATACATACATACATTTATATGTTGGTAACTGAAAATTGTCGACCCAAAATGATGAAAAAGCTTGCCCTATTTCTGAATACCCTTTATGTAAAATTTCAAATATTTAGACAAGAAATTGTCTAAGTAATTTGGAAGAGACTGCCGAGGTCAATTTTTTTTTTAAATGTGACCCCTATTATGACCCCTTAAAATTTATTGTTTTCTGCTCAAATCAAGTTATTAAGTAAGATCCATGTCCAAGTGCGTGGACGCTAAGTTGTCGGAGGAGTTTGGTAGAGTTCTGAAAGGTCAAATCGTTGAACTTTGACCCCTTAATGTCCAAATTTCTGTCCGAAAACCAATGTCATAGATTTTCCAAAATCTCAGTACCCTGTATATCAAATTTCGAGTGTGTAGACTAAAATTTGACAGAGTTATTGCGTAGGGAAGTGTACACAGACACACAGGCAGATAGGCAGACAGACAGACTCACACAGACACGTTCACTTTTATAGATATACTAGCAATTCAGCCTGGCGTTGCCCGGGTGTTTGGAGGTGTATGCTAAAAAAAAGGGGTATATTTTTTAACGTTGACCCCTATTTTTACTACTTAAATTTTTTTATTTTGGGCACTAATCAAGTTATGAAGTTAGATCCATGTTCGAGGAACCTATATCTAAAATTTTAAGTGTTTAGATCCAAAATTGCCGAAGAAGTTTGGTAGACTTCTCAAAGGTGAAATCGTAGAATGGTGACCCCTTAAGAGCCAAATTTCTGGCCGAAATCTCAGTACACTGTATATCAAATTTCGAATCTGTAGACTGAAAATTAATAGAGTTATTGCGAAGGAAAATGTACACAGACACACAGACACACAGACAGACAGACAGACAAACAGACATGTTCACTTTTATAGATATACTAGCATGTGTGCCCGGCGATGCCCGGGTGTGTCGAGGTGTATGCTGAGCAAAAAAAAAAAACAAAAACAAAAAAAACGGTGTTTTTTTTTAGATTTTACACCTTAAAATTGATTGTTTTGAGCTCTAATCAAGTTATTAAGTTAGGTCCATGTCCAATGAAGCTATATCTAAAATTTCAAATGTGTAGACTCCAAATTGTCGGAGGAGTTTGGTAGAGTTCTCAAAGGTCAAATCGTTTAACTTGACCCGTTAGCAGCCAAATTTCTGATCGAAAACCGATCACATTGATTTTCTCAAATCTCAGTACCCTGTATATCAAATTTCGAGTATGTAGACTGAGAATTAACATAATTATTGCGAAGGAAAATGCACAATAACACAAACAGACAGGCACACAGACTCGGTCACGTTTATAGATATACTAGCATGTGTGCCCAGCGTTGCCTGGGTATTTGAAGGTGTATGCTTAGCAAAAAAAAAAACAAACAAAAAAACAAACAAACAAACAAACAAAAAAACAACAAAAAATGGTAAATTTTTTAAACTTTGACTCCTATTATGCCTCCTAAAAATTATTCTTTTGGGCTTTAATCAAGATATTAAGTTAGATCCATGTGCGAGGAACCTATATCTAAAATGTCAAGTGTTTAGACCCAAAATTGGCGGAGGAGTTTGGTAGAGTTCTCAAAGGTCAAATCGTTGAACTTTAACCCCTTAATCGCCAAATTTCTGACCGAAAACCGATCACATTGATTCTCCCAAATCTCAGTACCCTGTATATCAAATTTCGAGTTTGTATACTAAAAAGTGATAGAGTTATTGCGTAGGGAAATGTACACATACACATAGACAGGCACACAGACACACAGACACGTTCACTTATATATATATATATATATATATATATATATATATATATAGATATATATAGATAGATAATTCAAATTTTTGATTCATTATAGTATCCAAAAATATTCAGATGTTTTACTCCTTCACTGTAAAGATGCCAAGATGTAAGGAAGTCTTCTACTCCAATAGTTTCTTTTCCTAGAACAGCTAGATTTGGAACTCGCTTCCGAGATTCTCCTTTTCCAACTGTACTGAAATGCAGAAGTTCAAGTGTAATGTGAACATCTTGCTACTCATCTCCTTTCATATGTTCTCGATAGTAGCCCCCTACTTCAAAGTGGCACTGGGCCTTTTTTGGGGTGAAATTTGATTAAAAAATAATCCAATTTCCGTTTGATGAAAATATATTTTTTTTATGACAGACCATCTACTAATTGGCCAGTTGTACACATCAAAAGAGCGATAGGAGCCTTCTATCATGTCTGAAAATGACATAATATTCAACGAGCGGGATTGGACATGCGCCACTGTACAACGCATGCCCTCTATTGATATAAGTTATTACAAAAGAACTATTGTAAACACCTCCAAGATACTAATTCGGACGATTAGATGCTTGAGGGCACAGCTCAACGCATCGGACGATCCATGGTTATCGTTTTACTGTGGTTTCAAGTGAGGGGCACATCATGCCACCTCACATCTTCGAAGTCAGCTTGAAAATCAACACCAAAGTGTACCTCGGTTGCTAGAAGAGAGTGCTGAACCCCTAGTGCAATCAGGTGGCCGATGGCACACTCTGCGTGTGGCAACAGGACTCGGCTCCGGCTTAGAAGTTCAAAGAGACCAGTGACTTGGCTCCAGAAAGAGTGCTAGGACTTTGTACCCTCCTCAGGCAAGCCCCCCCTTCTCTCCCGATCTCAAGCTGCTCGACTACTTCGTTTAATCATACGCCAAGAGCATCACCGACATAACCTCCCACAAAACAAAACTTGCCTGATCGCTGCCATCTGCTGAATATTCGCCGAGCTCCAACCGGTACTTCAGGAAAAAGCATGCTCTCAGTTACGGGCCGATATCGTAGCGGTGATTGAAGCTGAAGGCGGATACATTGAATAGATGTCAGCTCTACTACATAATCAAGTTACATGGCTTAGTTTTTTTTTAAATAAAGGTTTTAGGCGACACTTTACTCGTTCTACCCAGTATTTCTGATTAGGTTAAAAGTTTTAAAGGTGATTCCTAGGGCTATGACAACAGCATATTCTTTTCATTGTTTTGACTCTCGAGTGTGTATCTGTTGATATCTTATATGCTTTTATATAGAGTGATATGGTTCTCGGTTGATTAACTGTATCGAATATATACCCAAGAGTCAAAACAATGAAAGATAGTGATTACAGTTTATGAATGGAATCAGATTATATATATAGAAAGAATTTCATCCAAGTGCTCGATTACAAAGAAAAAAATTCTATATAAAAGTTCAATATTTATTTATTTAAAACTGTACTGAAGATCAGAAAAAAACATTGGTACCGTCGGTTTCAAGCCTAACACAAGGGTGACCTGTTAATGGGGAATATATATATATATATGATTGCAACGTCTTGCCAGACGAGTGCCACTCCCTCGGACACTTAAAGTCCATGAACCCAAATGCCTGAGGGAGTATCTATACAAAGATGATGTTACAACAAAATCTCTCTCTCGATTCAAAATGTTGAGATCCAGCAACAAGCAAGAGCAAGATATCCAGCAACAAGTTAAACTGTAGACCAGCTTAATGCGAGTACTGGTCTCCCGCTTTATGTTTTTTTTTTTAAATCAAAGATTTGGTTCTCCCAGAAAGGTTGCCTTCACGACGGCTTACGAGAGCTCTCTCCACCCCAACACATATATACATACACACAAATATACACGGTGCTAGTTGGCCGTTGACCCGAAAAAGGGTTAATTCGCCCCTTTGGAAAGTTTTGTTGTTAATCATTCAGGGAGACTAATTATCCTCCTCACCAAACAAGTCTGGTGGGGGAACCTGTTAAGTCGCCGGTGACCCGACCATGAGGTAGGAGTACTGGGTTACATGGTACCAGTAGCATATGACCTGACCTGACACACAGACACACACACACGAACGCACACACACACACACAAATATATATATATATATATTTGGTAAAACTGGTAATTAGTAAAAACCTGAAGAGAGTGCTCAATACTATTGCAGAGCAAATATGTGTTTTATTTGTATATTTCTGTTTTATCAGTTTTTTTTTACATATGTAACCGAACATAAAACGGTAATAAAAAATAAACACACACACACACACACACACACACACACACACACACACACACACACACACACACATATATATATATATATATAGAGAGAGAATATGGACGAATCAGGTGTTAAATTACGCTAAAGAATTAGGGATGATTCGAGACATGATTGAAAGTGAATTAGCAAGTCAGTAGGTCAAATAATATCACAATTTTTAACCAATAATGTGACTTTCACTTTTACCATTATTTCGGTTAGTAAATTTGACCTCGGTATCTAAAGATTATATTCATACGTAATAAAATGTGGCCGATATTTTGACGGACTGTTGTGATGATTAAAAATGAAATTTCCATACCAATCAACTGAAAACATAACTGGTTTCCTTATAACTACTACTAACGCCACACACATGAAACACTTCTAAAACCATAACGTACGTGCTTTATTTTCAAATAATAATAATAATAGTAATAGTAATAATAATAATAATAATAATAATAATAATAATAATAATAATAATAGTTAACGGATTTTATTTTGGCTGTTTGAGATTAGTTTAGTGTTTTATTGTTTTACCCTTTTTAACATATTTGCGATCTTATCATTCGTACTCATTAGAGGCGCCACGTGCCTTTTGTTATCCTTTGCCTGTAATGAAAAATTTCATTTCATTTCTTGTTTTGGACGCCATATTAAAAACTAATAAAGATCTTCATCTTTTTGGTTGTTGTTTCACAACGTTTCCGCCAACTATTCCTCTATTCAGGTGGTAACCGTAACGGGTTAGAAACTCCGATCTTCTCACTGCATTCTCAGCAATCATTGTTTTCGGTAGTTGCTTTCTTTTTTGTCTCACCGCGTTTTAGCCAACTAAGCCTCTGTTACATGATAAGGGCTGTCCGCTTTTCATGTAAGTAAAAAAAATAGGGAATTAGTTAAATGTAAATATGAAATAGGATAGTCAAGGATTCGAACTTGCGAATCTAGACTTGGAATTGAGAATCCCAATCATAAGTTAAAATAAACACAGAATGTTATTATAAATGGAATGTCCAGTAAATTGTTAATTCTGTTAAAATATTCAATAAATACAAATTTGGCTGGAAACTATTCACATTCCTAGAAAGAATGCATAATAAAATATGGGTTACAGAATTAGACAAGTAGGATAAATTCCTTTGTAAAACAACCAAGAGAATGGGAAATTTCCTGGTCGTCAGAAATGGTTTCAAAAACGTGCAAATCGGGCATGTTGATAACACGTGAGTTGTAGTCACGTTGACCACACATACGTGTGATTTCTCAATATAGGAAAGAGTTCGAAGTTAGTTAGGGGGAGTTAAGTCAGTCAGATCAGAGAGGATCAGACCGATTCTCCGTTGGAGTCAAGGCTCCCCCTGGAAGTGAGAGGGTTTAGAAATAACCATGTAACCACTTTGAATCCCTGAAATCCAGAATCATTTCCGACCGGTCGAAGAATAAATGATCATTATGTTTTTAATAACTGCCGCCTTTCTGTGTTCATCATTACTACGAGAAAGGTAACGTGTTTATATTATATGTACAACTGTCAAACGTAAATGTCAAACTATCTCTCTTGAACATCCTAAAACTGTCTCTATCACTCTAAGACTCTTACTAATATGAACAACAACAAATATATAAGTCGTCGTCTAAATAAGAACACTAAATAAGAACAACGAAACATACTCACATATTTGGTACCTTTTAAAATAAAAGCATTACATAACACCTTTGGCCGGTTTTGGGCAGGATTGAAACCGCTATCTTCAAACAATTCTCACCTGGAACCGTAGAGATTCAGTGTCTCTATCCACCGCGCCCCGAAGATGAGGATAATTGTTCGCAATAAATAAATGAATAAACTATACCCATCTCAATAAAACATTCCAAGCAATTAAATAATATATAAGAAATATCTTATTTTACTCGCTAATGTTATTATTTGTGAAAGAAATGTCTGAACGTTTGTTAATTGTTTACGACTATAATGATGAACCGATCATACATATCCCCGCTAAACCCGATTAGCAACAAAATCCTCCCATCCAGAGTTAAGATATCAACATGCCAGAAAGCTTTCTACTCTAATAATTCATTCCTTCAAACAGCTAGATTTTGGAATTCCTTTCCTGATGCCTGCTTCACTTACTGTACTGATATGCAGAAATTTAAATGTAACAAAACCATCTTGTTCATTTTCACTAAGTCTGATCTCAAATAGTAGCCGTCTATGTAAAAATGGTGATATGCCTTGTTTGGGGTGAACGTGAAAAAAAAAAAAGAAGTTAAATAAGTAATAGATAATTTGAAAGTAAATATATATGAAAGTTTTTTTTCTCTCATTGACTCCGAATATCCCTAAACTGCGAAAGCAATTATGCGAGCACAATTAACTAACGCATCTTGAATCCATTAACGCAAGCCAGTCTTAATTAGTGTTCTATTTTCGATCGGGCGATTATTTGTTGAACAATTCACAGTCAAGTTGAGCGTTGAACAATCGTATGTCATGGTAAGTTTGTGTTTTAATGAGGTTGCCGGTGGGTTCCAAACGAAGCTAATTATTTTCAAAACACACGTCACCGTCAAAGAGCAGGTAATCAATGGAAGCAATACAAGCAAAATGCAGGATAAACTCATGACGTCTCAGTCTTCCACAAGATTGGCTGCCAATAGAGACTGCGTCGTTTTTTTTGTTTTGGTTTTGATTTTGTTTTTTGGAGGCTTGCCATGTAACGTCATCATGTATGACACTCAAACATAACTGGTCTGAGTCGGATGATTCTTAAGTGTTTAAATTAGTTTATCACATTTATGCATGTTAAAAACGAAATATGCAACATAATAATATTAGTATACCGGTTCTTTTTAGAACATCAAAGTTAAGCGATATTAAGCTTGGCCAACACAAAATGGGTGACAATTTGATGAATAATAACTGTATATTATACACTCGTGAGCAAAAAAAAAATGGGTCAAACAAACTCTCTACATTTTATTGCACTAAAAGATATATTGAACAAATAACATTAGAACAAGGAAACTTACACGACAAAGAACAAGATATTTACTTTAATAAATGATTCAGATGGAATCGCATTCCCTTTTGATTTCTTTAAAGATCAATCCTTTTAGACATGCTCTCAACCAAAGTGGAACATTGTGAAGAGGAGATGTTATTCCATTTGCTTTTCACAGCTTCCCACAGTTTGTCATTGTTTGACCAGCCAATGCACGAGATATTATGAACCAAATATTCTCGATTGGGTTTTAATCAGGACTTTGACCTGACCAAGATATCACATTAATTGAATAATCAGAAAACAATTTTTTTGACTTTAGCAATGTGTGCAAGGGAATTATCATATTGAAAAATAATGTTCTGGGATATTCTCAGCTTCTGGATACTTGGTAACAGTCCTGTTTCTAATATTCGAATGTATTCCTTTGCATTGATTGACTTCTCACATATAATAAGTTCCCCGACTCCTTCTGCAGTAAAAGTTCCCCATATCATTATTCCTCCAATCCGTATTTAACTGTCGTTTTCATGCAAATTGGCGAAAATCTTTCTCCAGTTCGTTGGATGCCCCGTTCGGGAGCATCGGGAGTATCACTAACAAGACAAAATCTTCATTCATCAAACCAGAAAATATTCCTGAATCAGTCTACATCTTTCTTGCCATAACACGAGAAAAATTTCTTTTTATCATTGATATTCTTCTTAGATAAAAATGGCTTCTCTGCACACCTTTTAGAAAAAAAATCCCATTTCTTTCATTCGTCTAGATATTATATATCTAGAAAGAGAATTTCCAGCACCTGTTTTGAATTCTTTGCTTTGGTCAACATAAGTTTTCTCTTGATCCTTAAAAATAGTTAATTTAAGCCTGTGGTCGTCTTTCAAAGTGGATGCTCTAGGGCGACCAGATTCAGATTTCCCTTTTACAAATCGTTCGACTTCGAACATTTGAGCTATTCACTTCACTACAGAAAGAGATGTTTTCGCATTTTCTTTTCTTAAAATATCAAAAATCTGCTTGTAAGTCATTTTGGACTGCCTTAATCCTGCAATTCGTTTTTTTATATCCTCGCCAAGTGCGGTCTTACCATTTTTAGGATTATTTTTTTCACTTATTATTATATGCTATAATAATAATGTTATGCAAAATACAAATTTTCATTAAAAATTAAGAAACATTCATCGAAAAATATTGAAAAGTCGATTTCTTCTTTCTTTCACTCTTGGCCAATTTTTTTTTTCTTGCTCATGCACTATATTTTATCTTCTTTTACTTGGACATTCAGATTATAACTGTTTATTTGCTAGAGATTTTGTCTTTCAGTTAAAGACAGGTAGTAGTCTTGGGATGATACCACACATGTTTTATCTATTCTTATATATAACAGAATCTTTGTCTCTCTGCTTGGATAACGTCGTTTCTTATAGACTCTTAAACGACTGAGGTTATCTTTTTTTAAATTTCATACGTACTTTATGCATCCGGTAGTGTTCTTTTTGATAGTTTGTCATTGTCCGAAAAAGTTCTTCCAGCCAATGCACGAGATATTATGAACCAAATATTCTCGATTTGGTTTTAATCGGGACTTTGACCTGGCCAAAATATCACATTAATTGAATTATCAGAAAACGATTTTTTTTACTTTAGAAGTGTGTGCAAGGGCATTATCATATTGAAAAATAATGTTCTGGGATATTCCCAGCTTCTGGATACTTGGTAACAGTCCTGTTTCTAATAATCTAGAAGTCTTGGGATTATACCACACATGTTTTATCTATTCTTATATATAAGAGAATCTTTGTCTCTCTGTTTGGATAACGTCGTTTCTTATAGACTCTTAAACGACTGAGGTTATCTTTTTTTAAATTTCATACGTACTTTATGCATCCGGTAGTGTTCTTTTTGATAGTTTGTCATTGTCCGAAAAAGTTCTTCCAGCCAATGCACGAGATATTATGAACCAAATATTCTCGATTTGGTTTTAATCGGGACTTTGACCTGGCCAAAATATCACATTAATTGAATTATCAGAAAACGATTTTTTTTACTTTAGAAGTGTGTGCAAGGGCATTATCATATTGAAAAATAATGTTCTGGGATATTCCCAGCTTCTGGATACTTGGTAACAGTCCTGTTTCTAATAATCTAGAAGTCTTGGGATTATACCACACATGTTTTATCTATTCTTGTATATAAGAGAATCTTTGTCTCTCTGTTTGGATAACGTCGTTTCTTATAGACTCTTAAACGACTGAGGTTATCTTTTTTTAAATTTCATACGTACTTTATGCATCCGGTAGTGTTCTTTTTGATAGTTTGTCATTGTCCGAAAAAGTTCTTCCAGCCAATGCACGAGATATTATGAACCAAATATTCTCGATTTGGTTTTAATCGGGACTTTGACCTGGCCAAAATATCACATTAATTGAATTATCAGAAAACGATTTTTTTTACTTTAGAAGTGTGTGCAAGGGCATTATCATATTGAAAAATAATGTTCTGGGATATTCCCAGCTTCTGGATACTTGGTAACAGTCCTGTTTCTAATAATCTAGAAGTCTTGGGATTATACCACACATGTTTTATCTATTCTTATATATAAGAGAATCTTTGTCTCTCTGTTTGGATAACGTCGTTTCTTATAGACTCTTAAACGACTGAGGTTATCTTTTTTTAAATTTCATACGTACTTTATGCATCCGGTAGTGTTCTTTTTGATAGTTTGTCATTGTCCGAAAAAGTTCTTCCAGCCAATGCACGAGATATTATGAACCAAATATTCTCGATTTGGTTTTAATCGGGACTTTGACCTGGCCAAAATATCACATTAATTGAATTATCAGAAAACGATTTTTTTTACTTTAGAAGTGTGTGCAAGGGCATTATCATATTGAAAAATAATGTTCTGGGATATTCCCAGCTTCTGGATACTTGGTAACAATCCTGTTTCTAATAATCTAGAAGTCTTGGGATTATACCACACATGTTTTATCTATTCTTATATATAAGAGAATCTTTGTCTCTCTGTTTGGATAACGTCGTTTCTTATAGACTCTTAAACGACTGAGGTTATCTTTTTTTAAATTTCATACGTACTTTATGCATCCGGTAGTGTTCTTTTTGATAGACTAATCAGGGATATTATACTCAAGGAAAGAAATACCAATGATTCCAGGCGGAGAAATAGCAAGGCGAACTCTAGGGGTAATATTAAGACAACACACGAAATAATGTAAAGAATAACAAAAGGTTTATCAATTGATTGATAAAAATAATATTAGATTGGTCTACAAGGATTATACACATAATGCATCGTAAAAAACACATAACAAGGATAGCAGAAAAACGATCAGGATTTTAAAAGGTTTCGGCGGGCATATCTATCTATCTATCTATCTTTCTATCTATCTTTTATATAAAAAACAGTCTGTGTGTGTTTATGTGTCTGGGAGTTCGTTCCTTATTTGGCCGTAAACAGCTGGCACGATTTTCTTTAATTTCACCCAAATCTTCTTTATGTATCTGGCAGTGTTCTTAGGTTTTGTATCGGAATGTATTCAATAAGTATCGATAATCAATAATCGATAATCGAAAAAATCCGATTAAAGAAGGAACAGGCGGTTTCGATTGAAGTTAACGCCTTATACCGCCTAACATCACGAGTGCATTTGAGATATTTTATTACCGCACAAGCAAAAAGGCCCGTTATATAAAATCTTTAATAAGGTCTTTGATATGACAGGGGCGCTTTCAAAATGAATATTCCTGTTTAGTGTACGATTGAAGAACGATTCTTAAATTTCACTTTTTAAACTTTAATCCAAGCCATTATATATAAAAATAATATATAAAAATTATATATAAAATTATATATAAAATTATATATAAAATTATATATAAAAATAATTTTATCAATTCAACAGTAGGTGCTCTATACTACAATGTAAACTAGTTCATACTGGGAGGCAAGTACAGCTTCCTCAAGGTGCGTCGCAGTGGTTCCTCAATAAGAGCAGTCAATCAATCGATTTGATTAAAAAATTGCAAGACGACTCTATCTGTATAAGAGCCAAGTACGTCCAAGGATGGAGTACTTTTGCCACATTTGGGCAGAAGTTCATAGGAGCAGCTTATCCTGCCTTGGCAGATTTAAAAATAGGCTTCGCAATCTAGTGAGGGATATCCTTTTTCCATTTCATGCAACCTCTTTCCCACAGAGCAGACGTTGCGAGACTGCCTTTGCTTTATCGTCATTTTCATATAAAGTTCTCAACTAAGCCCAAATCTATGGTTCCCTCTGGCCTGACTTTCACGAAAAACGCTCGTGGTCTGAAACCACTATCAATAATTTCCCCTACCCTTTATCCGTACCTTAACCTAAACGTATATTCTATGAACAGAGCTTCTTTCTTAGAACTGCACGACTGTGGAACTCGGTTCCGATTTCTCTGCTTTCCAACTGACAACAATATGGTTGTCTTCAAGTCCAACGTGAACAAATTCTTGATGAGCCATCACTTTAAGTAATCCCATTTACAAAATTTACTACGATGTTGTCCCATTGACCATCGTTCACTCATTAACAATTATCCTCGAGTAGCCTTCGGGACTTGATAAGTAGTGATTACTATATTAAAAAAAAACCCAACTAGCAACCCATTCCAATCCAGCAGAAAGCCCCATCTCCAGCATAAACAGAATAATAAGCACATTGCAAAACATAGTGTTTGTTGACAGAAATGTCAAGAATAGACCACGCGGAAATATCAAGGATTTTGAAAAGGTTTTGAAGGCGTGCATTCACTTCAATAAAAATGTCACGCCGTCCGCTGTTTGTTGATAACGATGGAGCATACAGTGACACCATTAACGGAACCTCTCGTATGTCCTTTGGCATCAACTCGAAATATCGCTGCTTTACGCAACAAATGATGCGAACGCAATTAACGATCAGTTTTTCCCGTCATTATCACGATCCTGTTTTAATTAGCGTGCTTATTACATTCGGAGATATATTTGTTGAACTATTCTCAGCGTTTAAATGAGGTTTGAACAATCATATTCGCTCGCAATATAGTGTTTTTAATAGGATGTCAGCTCGGTATGTGCACAACATTATCTTGTAATATCTGTCACCCTTAAATGCAAAACTTTCAATAGAATCTGCTACAGAAAGCGGTTGCATTCAACAGCATGAAGAACGGATTTGATTTAACCCTGCGGTGTCTACAAAAGTAATAAAGTGATGAGAAAGTTGATTGTAGTTTGATTAATTCATTGCTTCCGACATCTTGCAGAGAGCGGAATCTTTTAGATAGATTAGCAAGTTAAAAGAAACATGGAATTCGTAGCAAGAGTAAAATATCTAATTTCATATTTGCCATTGCTCATAAATGCTTTTATTTATTTACTACATCTCCAGAAGGTTATATATAAAGTCCTGATTGGATTCTGATGGAAGTGTTTCTGTATAACGAACTGTATTCGAACTTAGCACCGTAGGTTTACAATCCGTGCCATTAACCACTGACCCCACCGTCGCCTCCAGTATCTTTGAACGTACCCACAATCTCAAGGTTATCTTGCCAGATGTAAAACTGAAGACCCAAGTAGTGTTGATGATTCAACACCAAACTGAATATACTTACAAATGCTCATTCTGGTATTTCGCCTTGGCTGCCATAAAATAACGATCCTCATCAAAACGACATGGCTCTCATTTATTCTTTGTTTTACAACGCGTGTATTCCCGTATAAGATCACGTTCAAGTTGAGCGTCGAAAGTGTCTCTACAATCAAACATTAAGCGTTTTAATGATAATAGGAAATCAGTTATTTTAGAGACACTCAACATTAAGAATTTAAAATTTAACGACCGAATAACCATACGAATTCCAAGCTGATTTTAATAAACATTTCTATTTATCAAAATTAGATTGACTTTCTTTTGTTACAAATTTTCGAATAATATCCACGGCTTAGGGGGCGCCTCTCGTAGACTTCGAGTCGCAGGCGACCATCAACACCTCGGGGTGCATATATGTTATTTTTCCCCTAGTGATTATCAGAAAATTTCAGCTCAAGTTAAATCTAGTCAGCAGATTTTGGTGCCCACCTAAGTTGAATCTATTCAGCACATTTTGGTGCCCACTCAATGTGAATCTATTCAACAGATTTTGGTGCCAGCTAAAGGTGAATCTATTCAGCAGATTTTGATGTCGACTCAAGTTGAATCTATTCAGCACATTTTGGTGCCCACTCAAGTTGAATCTATTCAGCACATTTTGGTGCCCACTCAAGTTGAATCTATTCAGCACATTTTGGTGCCCACTCAAGTTGAATCTATTCAGCACATTTTGGTGCCCACTCAAGTTGAATCTATTCAGCACATTTTGGTGCCCACTCAATGTGAATCTATTCAACAGATTTTGGTGCCCACTCAAGTTGAATCTATTCAGCACATTTTAGTGCCCACTCAAGTTGAATCTATTCAACAGATTTTAGTGCCCACTCAAGTTGAATCTATTCAGCACATTTTGGTGCCCACTCAATGTGAATCTATTCAACAGATTTTGGTGCCCACTCAAGTTGAATCTATTCAGCACATTTTAGTGCCCACTCAAGTTGAATCTATTCAGCACATTTTGGTGCCCACTCAATGTGAATCTATTCAACAGATTTTGGTGCCAACTAAAGGTGAATCTATTCAGCAGATTTTGATGTCCACTCAAGTTGAATCTATTCATCATATTTTGATGCCCACTCAAGTTGAATCTATGCAGCACATTTTAGTGCCCACTCAAGTTGAATCTATTCAGCACATTTTGGTGCCCACTCAAGTTGAATCTATTCAGCACATTTTGGTGCCCACTCAAGTTGAATCTATTCAGCACATTTTGGTGCCCACTCAAGTTGAATCTATTCAGCACATTTTGGTGCCCACTCAAGTTGAATCTATTCATCATATTTTGATGCCCACTCAAGTTGAATCTATTCAGCACATTTTGGTGCCCACTCAAGTTGAATCTATTCAGCACATTTTGATGTCCACTCAAGTTGAATCTATTCATCATATTTTGATGCCCACTCAAGTTGAATCTATTCAGCACATTTTAGTGGCCACTCAAGTTGAATCTATTCAGCACATTTTGGTGCCCACTCAAGTTGAATCTATTCAGCACATTTTGGTGCCCACTCAAGTTGAATCTATTCAGCACATTTTGATGTCCACTCAAGTTGAATCTATTCATCATATTTTGATGCCCACTCAAGTTGAATCTATTCAGCACATTTTAGTGGCCACTCAAGTTGAATCTATTCAGCACATTTTGGTGCCCACTCAAGTTGAATCTATTCAGCACATTTTGGTGCCCACTCAAGTTGAATCTATTCAGCACATTTTGGTGCCCACTCAAGTTGAATCTATTCAGCACATTTTGGTGCCCACTCAAGTTGAATCTATTCAGCACATTTTGGTGCCCACTCAAGTTGAATCTATTCAGCACATTTTGGTGCCCACTCAAGTTGAATCTATTCATCATATTTTGATGCCCACTCAAGTTGAATCTATGCAGCACATTTTAGTGCCCACTCAAGTTGAATCTATTCAGCACATTTTGGTGCCCACTCAAGTGTAATCTATGCAGCACATTTTGGTGCCCACTCAAGTTGAATCTATTCAGCACATTTTGGTGCCCACTCAAGTTGAATCTATTCGGCACATTTTGGTGCCCACTCAAGTTGAATCTATTCAGCACATTTTGGTGCCCACTCAAGTTGAATCTATGCAGCACATTTTAGTGCCCACTCAAGTTGAATCTATTCAGCACATTTTGATGCCCACTCAAGTTGAATCTATGCAGCACATTTTAGTGGCCACTCAAGTTGAATCTATTCAGCACATTTTGGTGCCCACTCAAGTTGAATCTATTCAGCACATTTTGATGCCCACTCAAGTTGAATCTATTCAGCACATTTTGATGCCCACTCAAGTTGAATCTATTCAGCACATTTTAGTGGCCACTCAAGTTGAATCTATTCAGCACATTTTGGTGCCCACTCAAGTTGAATCTATTCAGCACATTTTGGTGCCCACTCAAGTTGAATCTATTCAGCACATTTTGATGTCCACTCAAGTTGAATCTATTCATCATATTTTGATGCCCACTCAAGTTGAATCTATTCAGCACATTTTAGTGGCCACTCAAGTTGAATCTATTCAGCACATTTTGGTGCCCACTCAAGTTGAATCTATTCAGCACATTTTGGTGCCCACTCAAGTTGAATCTATTCAGCACATTTTGATGTCCACTCAAGTTGAATCTATTCATCATATTTTGATGCCCACTCAAGTTGAATCTATTCAGCACATTTTAGTGGCCACTCAAGTTGAATCTATTCAGCACATTTTGGTGCCCACTCAAGTTGAATCTATTCAGCACATTTTGGTGCCCACTCAAGTTGAATCTATTCAGCACATTTTGGTGCCCACTCAAGTTGAATCTATTCAGCACATTTTGGTGCCCACTCAAGTTGAATCTATTCAGCACATTTTGGTGCCCACTCAAGTTGAATCTATTCAGCACATTTTGGTGCCCACTCAAGTTGAATCTATTCATCATATTTTGATGCCCACTCAAGTTGAATCTATGCAGCACATTTTAGTGCCCACTCAAGTTGAATCTATTCAGCACATTTTGGTGCCCACTCAAGTGTAATCTATGCAGCACATTTTGGTGCCCACTCAAGTTGAATCTATTCAGCACATTTTGGTGCCCACTCAAGTTGAATCTATTCGGCACATTTTGGTGCCCACTCAAGTTGAATCTATTCAGCACATTTTGGTGCCCACTCAAGTTGAATCTATGCAGCACATTTTAGTGCCCACTCAAGTTGAATCTATTCAGCACATTTTGATGCCCACTCAAGTTGAATCTATGCAGCACATTTTAGTGGCCACTCAAGTTGAATCTATTCAGCACATTTTGGTGCCCACTCAAGTTGAATCTATTCAGCACATTTTGATGCCCACTCAAGTTGAATCTATTCAGCACATTTTGATGCCCACTCAAGTTGAATCTATTCAGCACATTTTGATGCCCACTCAAGTTGAATCTATGCAGCACATTTTAGTGCCCACTCAAGTTGAATCTATTCAGCACATTTTGATGCCCACTCAAGTTGAATCTATTCAGCACATTTTGATGCCCACTCAAGTTGAATCTATTCAGCACATTTTGATGCCCACTCAAGTTGAATCTATGCAGCACATTTTAGTGGCCACTCAAGTTGAATCTATTCAGCACATTTTGGTGCCCACTCAAGTTGAATCTATTCAGCACATTTTGGTGCCCACTCAAGTTGAATCTATTCAGTACATTTTGATGCCCACTCAAGTTGAATCTATTCAGCACATTTTGGTGCCCACTCAAGTTGAATCTATTCAGCACATTTTGATGCCCACTCAAGTTGAATCTATGCAGCACATTTTGATGCCCACTCAAGTTGAATCTATTCATCATATTTTGATGCCCACTCAAGTTGAATCTATGCAGCACATTTTAGTGCCCACTCAAGTTGAATCTATTCAGCACATTTTAGTGCCCACTCAAGTTGAATCTATTCAGCACATTTTGGTGCCCACTCAAGTTGAATCTATTCATCATATTTTGATGCCCACTCAAGTTGAATCTATGCAGCACATTTTAGTGCCCACTCAAGTTGAATCTATTCAGCACATTTTAGTGCCCACTCAAGTTGAATCTATTCAACACATTTTGGTGCCCACTCAAGTTGAATCTATTCATCATATTTTGATGCCCACTCAAGTTGAATCTATGCAGCACATTTTAGTGCCCACTCAAGTTGAATCTATTCAGCACATTTTAGTGCCCACTCAAGTTGAATCTATTCAGCACATTTTGGTGCCCACTCAAGTTGAATCTATTCATCATATTTTGATGCCCACTCAAGTTGAATCTATTCAGCACATTTTAGTGCCCACTCAAGTTGAATCTATTCAGCACATTTTAGTGCCCACTCAAGTTGAATCTATTCAGCACATTTTGGTGCCCACTCAAGTTGAATCTATTCAGCACATTTTTATGCCCACTCAAGTTGAATCTATTCAGCACATTTTAGTGCCCACTCAAGTTGAATCTATTCAGCACATTTTGATGCCCACTCAAGTTGAATCTATGCAGCACATTTTAGTGGCCACTCAAGTTGAATCTATTCAGCACATTTTGGTGCCCACTCAAGTTGAATCTATTCAGCACATTTTGATGCACACTCAAGTTGAATCTATTCAGCACATTTTGATGCCCACTCAAGTTGAATCTATTCAGCACATTTTGGTGCCCACTCAAGTTGAATCTATTCAGCACATTTTGGTGCCCACTCAAGTTGAATCTATTCAGCACATTTTGATGCCCACTCAAGTTGAATCTATGCAGCACATTTTGGTGCCCACTCAAGTTGAATCTATTCAGCACATTTTGATGCCCACTCAAGTTGAATCTATTCAGCACATTTTGATGCCCACTCAAGTTGAATCTATGCAGCACATTTTAGTGGCCACTCAAGTTTAATCTATTCAGCACATTTTGGTGCCCACTCAAGTTGAATCTATTCAGCACATTTTGATGCCCACTCAAGTTGAATCTATTCAGCACATTTTGGTGCCCACTCAAGTTGAATCTATTCAGCACATTTTGGTGCCCACTCAAGTTGAATCTATGCAGCACATTTTAGTGGCCACTCATGTTGAATCTATTCAGCACATTTTGGTGCCCACTCAAGTTGAATCTATTCAGCACATTTTGGTGGCCACTCAAGTTGAATCTATTCAGCACATTTTGGTGCCCACTCAAGTTGAATCTATTCAGCACATTTTGATGCCCACTCAAGTTGAATCTATTCAGCACATTTTGGTGCCCACTCAAGTTGAATCTATTCAGCACATTTTGGTGCCCACTCAAGTTGAATCTATTCAGCACATTTTGGTGCCCACTCAAGTTGAATCTATTCAGCACATTTTAGTGCCCACTCAAGTTGAATCTATTCAGCACATTTTAGTGCCCACTCAAGTTGAATCTATTAAGCACATTTTGATGCCCACTCAAGTTGAATCTATGCAGCACATTTTAGTGGCCACTCAAATTGAATCTATTCAGCACATTTTGGTGCCCACTCAAGTTGAATCTATGCAGCACATTTTAGTGGCCACTCAAGTTGAATCTATTCAGCACATTTTGGTGCCCACTCAAGTTGAATCTATTCAGCACATTTTGATGCCCACTCAAGTTGAATCTATTCAGCACATTTTGGTGCCCACTCAAGTTGAATCTATTCAGCACATTTTGGTGCCCACTCAAGTTGAATCTATGCAGCACATTTTAGTGGCCACTCAAGTTGAATCTATTCAGCACATTTTGGTGCCCACTCAAGTTGAATCTATTCAGCACATTTTGATGCCCACTCAAGTTGAATCTATTCAGCACATTTTGGTGCCCACTCAAGTGTAATCTATTCAGCACATTTTGGTGCCCACTCAAGTTGAATCTATTCAGCACATTTTGGTGCCCACTCAAGTTGAATCTATTCAGCACATTTTGATGCCCACTCAAGTTTAATCTATTCAGCACATTTTGATGCCCACTCAAGTTGAATCTATTCAGCACATTTTAGTGCCCACTCAAGTTGAATCTATTCAGCACATTTTGGTGCCCACTTAAGTTGAATCTATTCAGCACATTTTAGTGGCCACTCAAGTTGAATCTATTCAGCACATTATAGTGCCCACTCAAGTTGAATCTATTAAGCACATTTTGATGCCCACTCAAGTTGAATCTATGCAGCACATTTTAGTGGCCACTCAAGTTGAATCTATTCAGCACATTTTGGTGCCCACTCAAGTTGAATCTATTCAGCACATTTTGGTGCCCACTCAATTTTAATCTATTCGGAACATTTTGGCGCCCTCTCAAGTTGAATCTATTCAGCATATTTTGGTGCCCACTAAAGTGGAATCTATTTTTCACATGTTGGTGCCCACTCAAGGTGAATCTATTCAGCACATTTTGGTGACCACTCAAGTTCAATCTATTCAGCACATTTTGATGCCCACTCAAGTTCAATCTATTCAGCACATTTTGATGCCCACTCAAGTTGAATCTATTCAGCACATTTTGATGCCCACTCGACTCCGGTCCGGTGTAATTCTTTAGTTACATCGATAGGTTCTCAGAATATACCTAGGTCTTTTAGATTGTCCAAGTTTCCACAATATAGCTAATTCGGATCACAGGCTTGTCCAGGTAAACTTAGATTGTGTTTAACACAATATGACTGGTTACTTGATGTTTAACATGTTGTTCGACTTGAAGTAACAGCTTTTACTAACCATATAGGGGAAACAGTCGGGGCTATAGTTGGGGATAAGTGGTGGGGTCACCTTAAAAAAGTTATAGGTCCTTTGCTCCCGATTATAGTCGCTGACTCAATCATAGTTCTAGTGTTACAGGGAAAGGTTGTCCCCTTTCCATGTTAATAAGAAGCGTATTAGATAGCTGAAAATGAGATTAGGATAATCCGGGACTCGAACCTTCAAGCAAGGTTAAGAATTGGACTATTGAACAGTTTGGCACCTATTTAGCCGCCTTTTCTCGTCTCTAGGCGAACGAGTGGCTAGGTGGGAAGGTTGTATAAGAGAGGAAAATGTTCTAGAGGCCCTGAAACAGGTCAGGTTGACAGAATTTCTCTCAGTATTTACCAGGATGATCATTAAATTGTTACGCAAAGATATAAATGGTGTGGATGAGGAAGCTAATTGTCCGTCGTTAAATACAGAGTTAATGAATTTGGCCAAGATCTGAGTAAATCGTCTGCAACTTGTCTTGCGTCAGCCAATAGGACCAGAATAGACTTCTTTTGTTAAGGGCCGGACGATTCAAGATAACTTGCACACAATATGCTTGATCATAGAAAACGTCGACATGTAAACCGCGCTGATCAATTTAGATCAGTCCAAAGCATTCGATAGGCTCGACCATCGTTATCTAGAAGGTTTAGTCACTTCAAATTTGTGGTCCGTAAAAAATCTAACATTGAAGGATCGAGCGGAGATCTGTAATTCACACATTTACCCCCTCATCCTTCCACTCTCGGAGATCTCACTAGTTGTATCTGGTGCGTACTCTTTTCACGGAAAGTAATCTATGGTTATCTGAAAGGTCTGTTACCTGCATCCGTCTAAAAGCCTAGTGTCGAAGAGATTATGTCAAGAGATTCGTAGACACACGTCTAGGCAGATTGTGTACAGTTTACGAGGGAAACAGTGGCTTATGGAAAGAAGACACTAAGAAAGCCTTTCCAGCTTTGAAAATTATGTACTCAGCTAGCTCAGTAGGAGGCACACAGGTTACCTTGAAACGAACGCTCTTTTTATGGAGAGTGTCAACAATTCCTGAGATTCCTTGTACGGGTGAAAGAAAGTGTTGTCCCGTAAGGCACTATATATCGCTATGGTGAGGGGATCTGTTCAAGATGAAAAGAATGAGGGGCTCAGTTTTACAAACGAAGAGCGTCGCTTGATATCCCTTTAGGCGCCTGGGATGAGCTGCTCATCTGGCTTGTAAATCAAAATGTCCTCTGGGTTGGCAAAAGATTTTTCGCAGCGGGTTGTTTAGAGACATCTAGTTGTGTCCGATGCAGAAACTGGGAGAAAAACCTCGATCACGCCTTCTTCCGCTGCGCTAACGTTCGACCGTTCATCCGACCATTGAATGAGTTAGTTGAAGGCTTTACTGTCAACAAGCTGAACGGACGGTTTTTTGTACTGGATCCGGCCTCCTCGTGTTGCAACTGGACAACGGCCATGAAGAACGAAGAACACTACGTTTTTCTTTGCTTGCTAGCAATTACGAGAGGCGTGATTTGGTCGACACGACAGAAAGCGTCTTAGGAGATGCGACCTTACTGCTCCCCAGCTGGTCCTCATTTTTCAAATACCACCTGTAAAATTCGTATTAAACGGTAGAAGGTAAAGCTCTCTCCAGCAAGCTTAAACGAAAGGTGGGTGAGAGTTTAGCGTTTGTGCAGAATAAATAGCTTTAATCTCGAGTGGTATTCTATTTGGACGAAACTTAAGCGGATAATTTTGGATATCCCGAACGAACATTGCCACTGTATCGGCCTGTTTAGGTAAGAGTAGGTTAGTCTTATATATTTTCCTTAAGTTTAAATGAGCTAGAGTGTGAATGTCGTCAAAAGGCCCACTTTTTAGTTTTGTCCCTATTACAACTCGTTTTTTCCTCTCCTTTTTTTGTTCGATAATCTCCATTCCCGACTCCATTAAGTTTACTGATCGGCTGTTTTGTCAGTGATGTAGGCTCCATTTCGAGGTGTTTAAATAAAGGTAGTTTTTGTGGGGACTTACACCCATTTTGGCTGACAAAACTACTTATTTGCCACAATTTTTAGTGGTGGGTTATGTTACTAGCTAAATAATTTTCATTGTATATATTTCATTCGTTATGTATGTGAATATTTTATACCTAACTCTCCACATCATGCATTTTTATTATCATTTCGGCTTTTAGTTGGATTTTCGTGGAATGAATCTGCTATTATTATGAGATAGTCTAGATGAGTTAATGATGTGTTAGTTTTCGGCATTGTGCCACATTTTGTGTATATATGTATAGAACAAATAAACGTTTATTCCATTAAATATAAAAAAATATTGCATCAGAAGATTTGCCAATAACTTTATTTATAAATCTAACGAATAATCGCATCTTTATTAACAACAGAAGTTTAAGAGGATGTTTGCTTGAGATACGGATTGAATGAGATAAACATTCGGATTTGAGACGGACGATCACTTCATTGAATGAACCGATACATTGTTTACTTGTTTAATTAGAATCAAGATAGAATAGAGATTGTTGTCAAGGAAGGCAAATACACGGATTTTAATTAGATTAATTGTTCCCCAAAGATGCTCAGAATATTTGGAAAACTGATTTGCTTTAGTAAAGCGTGACTTTAATAGATCCCGAGTAACGGCGGATATCCCGAAGACTTAAAGTAATATATATATATATATATATATATATATATATATATATATATATATATATATATATATATTACTTTAAGTCTTCGGGATATCCGCCGTATATATATATATATATATATATATATATATATATATATATATATATATATATATATATATATATATATATATATATATTACTTTGTCTTCGGGATATCCGCCGTTACCCGGGATCTATTAAAGTAATCTTAGCATAGTTATTGTGCCTTCCTCAGGCCCCATGGGGGTTCTAAAGCTCCCCAATGAGGGCAAATTACTCCCTCAGGTTGATCACGTTACAGATGGTAATGGTTATGGGCAGTGAAGATTGTCAGAAAATGTCGATAGTAAAAATCTAGGAACAACTTTGCAGCTTTCCAATAGGGAAACATCCGAACTAAAGTTGCTGAAAAGACAACCCGAGATTTGTTAATTCATTGCAATGAATCTTCTGCGCAGCTTCATGTCAAGGAAAACCAAAGATGGGCCAGATATGTTTCACCATTGGTTTATGTTACCCTCCCAAAGAGAACTATTATTCGTCCTTTTTATTTATGCTTCATGTCCTGTTCATACTCTCATCACTAGACGGTCAAATATATTGACACATAAATATATATATATATATATATATATATATATATATATATATATATACATTAGACGATAATATATAGTCATGAATATATACAACCCTACTATATTACAGCACTTTGTGTGTTCACTTTCCAACCTTCCCTGACTCCGTATGCAGTATGCGGTACTTGCTGCTCTCAGTGTCAGTGATACAACAAAAAAAAACAAAAAAAAAAAACGTAGCAGGTATAAAGAATAACTAGTAAAAAGGATAACTATTCATGCAAACAAGAAATTCTGAAACATGATTTCCTGGATCTGTGCAGAAGTTTGATTTGTTCTTTCTTCGACTTCTCAACAACAGGAGCACGCGTGTAACGATAGCTAAATAATTAGCGACACCGACTGACAAACTAGATGTTTCAAGTTCGAATCCGGTTCATTTCATAGAACTAATTTTACTTACGGGCGTCGGCAAGCTTTAGATAGCCCTTCCTAGTAAGTAACAGGCGTCTTTTGAGAAAAAATATAAATAGAAACGAATGCCAACACAGATTATGCTATTTATATAAAGTGAATTATGATAATGAAGCTTAAGAAAAATAGCAGAAGCATAAGGGAAGGGTATTAAGAAAATGGTAAAAATAAATAAATGATGTAAATAAAGAAAGTGTATATATTGCTTATTCCTGCAATGTATATACTCATGTAAAATTTATTTAAGTTGGTTTACGTTTCAGACGAAAATGAAAACTGAGCGATAGCCAACACTTCGGTTGGTTGACAAAATCAGGTGTTTATTAAGATAGCTAGTTTCAAATATATTCTACGTGTAGCGTTGTACCCTTTTGCACAACACGTTACGACCTCAGTCGTAAAGTAGACAAAAAATTGAAAAGAACTTCAACTCGATTTTTCTTTTTAACAACGACAATTATTCCCTCATTGTTACGATCGTGACATTACCAGCGTGATCTCGAACGTTTTTCATGCCTGCCTCCCACGTAATCTCGAACGTTATTTACGTCTCTAACGTGATCGTCCTCTTTCTCTTATAAAAAGCGTTTTTTTATCGATGACGTCATTTCGCATGGGTTTGTACACGCGCGTCCCCGCTATGTTACACTCAAGCAATTGGTAAGGTTAGGTGATAACCTAAGGAGGTACCTTCATGCCTCTTTTTTTCTTTAATTTTACTATCAACAATATGCTCTCTCCTCAATAGTATAACACTTCCAGTGCATAAGACGAACGAACATATATAACAATATGCATGCAGTGTGTAGAACTATAAAAACAAAATACATACTAATCTGTCATCAGGAAAAGATGTAATTCTTGGATGGATAAAAACGAAAGAGATACTACATTCCCTTCTCATATGGATAGGGGAATTCCTGCGAGAATAGCGTAATAGCAATAAAACAGATAGTATACAGACTTCCTTCACACAAACGGAGAATGGGTCTTTTAAGAGGGTGATATAATCACTACAAACATATACTAAACTATTTGATGGCAGGGACTGTTTACCGAAATTGAGCAACTTTACAAAACAGAAAATAAAGACATTTATAAAATAAAATTATTTTATTAATAACTCTTAAGGAGCATTTTAAATTCGCTGTCTGTAGACCACCGTCTGCGACAAGACAAAAACTGCTATAAGCGCTGAGTTAAACTGATTTTACAATTCTTGTTTCTTTAAAATAGAAAAAAAGCGTGTGACAAGAAAGAGGGAAGAACGAATAAAGAGAGATAAAAAGAGAAAGAGAGAAACATGCATACACGCTAAACACAACGCTACTAAAATATTGTCGTGGAGAAATCCTTATGACAACAGTCAGGTTTGACCTTTGCCATTGTGCACCCGGTTGCATTAAATTATCACCGTTGGCTTCACTCAGATGGCAGTTACTGAAGCCTTATGCATTTTTTTTCAATAATAACGCATTTCTCGACAGTCTACGAGTGCAGTCAGAAACACGTTTGCTACATTGGTGACACTTTTCCTAAATATAGCAAGGAAATATATCATCAGTTCAGTTTCCTGTTCAAACTAATCGGCATCAAATCTCCATCATCTCTAGAAGTTATAATATAGTTTCAGGTTCAGACAGATCGATACTAAATGCTGTAGACTTAAAAGCGCAGTTTCGGCTTTAAACAGACCGATATCAACTCTCCTTAAAAATAATTATATACTTCTCCTATGAGATAAATACCAAACGGTCATTTGAAAAAAAAATACAAATAATTTTAGAAACAGACATACGAATACAATGGTTTGATTTATACAATGATAAGAAGAAAATTTACGAGAAAACAAGTTAAAAATCTAAAATTAATTTCTAATTTTTAATGTATTTTCTTGGTATCTGCTGAACGGCAAATTATTTCGAATTAGATCTAATATTTGCTAATAACTTTTCATCCGAGGAGATGAGCCCACATCGAAAATCCATGAGTTAAGGAAAAAAATCTGAATTGTATTCTTTATTCAAACAATAAATTTCTGTTTTGAAAAATTATATTTTTCTGAATGAAATTTAAAGAACACACACACACACACACACACACACACACACACACACACACACACACACACACACACACACACACACATATATATATAATACATACATATACATATATATATGTATATATATATAGTGCAAAATTTTGTTGACAATTTAAAGACTCACGTTTTCTTTTTTATAACCTTCATTTATTTCCTGGATTTTTCCATTACAGCTGTTTCATTAATGAGTTGACAATTTTACGATTTATGTTTCCGTAAAAAATATCCTGTCCCCACCAACTTCTTCTGATGTTCATCCATTAGATTTTTACAACAAATGGTATATTTTTAACATGCTGGACATCGTATTCGGGTAAAAGGATTTCCACAGCCATGCTTCCTCACTTCCTCCATCTTTTGTAAAGATAGTTTTCCGTTTTAACCCGTACTTTCGTATTTTTATTTTTTATTTATTAATTATATATTTTTGTTTTAATTTTCCCTATTTTTCCTATTTGTTTTTTTCCAATTATCATATAATTTTATATAATTTATTCCTATATTAATGCGTGTTTATTTTAGTATTGTTTTTTTTTTGCTTAGTGTTTGAATTCGTATTATATTACCCGATGGGGAGGTCACTCTCGTGGTATCATTTTTTATTTAGGATTACCTCCCTTGCATTTTTTCCTTATCTGCTCTAGTGCGTGAAATTAAATATTTGTTTCTGTGCAAACACCTGTGAATTTTGATATTAGTATATCGTAAGATTCTGATATGCATCGGTTGCATCTTTTCGATTTGCTAGGTTTATATTTTTCCCCCTTATCAATTATTGACCATCTTAATTTATATTCAGTTTTATTTTACTTTAATTCCTTAATCCATACTGCTAAAGTGGTTGAGTTTTTCTTTGTTTTTTTCCGGTTGTTTTCGTTATTACTATTGGTTCTGTTTCTATTTTCGTTATAGTAGTTGTGGTTGTCACTATTGTTATGATCCTTTCTACCGCTGTTCTCATATTTATTGACATTGTTGTTGTTTTCGTTATTTTTGGTGTTCTTTTCTTTCTCAGTTTCATTTTTAAACAATGCTAGGTAATTACGATATCTGTCCTTAAAGCAAGTTCCGGTGCTCCCCAGATATACTTTAGTTTCATTAATGTTGGAGTCCCTCAGGGGTCCATCCTTGGCCCAACTCTTTTCCTGATCTATATTAATGATCTTCCAAATCACATTCTTACATCATTAGTAGACATTTATGCTGATGACACTACCATCTATGGTAGCACATCTAAGACAGTAAACGACCAAGTTTTCTCCGATTCTCTCTCCTCTGATCTTGAGCACGTGGTACAATGGGGAAAGGAATGGCTTGTTACTTTTAATGCATCTAAAACCAAGCTTTTATCTTTACATCATCAACGTTCTAATCCCCATTTGGCATCAATTGAAATGAATGGCTCTCGTCTTAAGGAGGCCTCAAAGCTTCTGGGCTTGACCGTTACTCCTGATCTTAAATTGAACACGTACATCAAATCTGTTGCCAAGGCCGCTGGGCAGAAGCTGCTAGAAAGGACTTGTCCTGCCTTGATAGAGTTCAAAATAAACGTCGTAGCCTCGTAGGAGATGCCCTTTTCTCTTCCGTGCAACCTCTATCTCACAGAAGAGTTGTTGCGAGATTGTCTCTGCTGTATCGTTATTTTCATGGAAATTGTTCGACTGAGCTTCAGTCTATGGTCCCCCCTCGCGAAACTTTCACAAGAAACACTCGTCTAGCTGAAAACACTATCAATAATTCCCCCACTCGTTATCTGTGCCTATTATTTCATGAACAAAGCTTCTTTCTTAGAACTGCACGCCTGTGGAATTGTCTTCCGTTTTCCTGCTTTCCAGCTAACTACAATAGTGTTGTCTTCAAGTCTGACGTAAACAAGTTCTTGATGTGCCGTTCCACTTGTTTACAAATTTACCGAATTTCCATTACTACAAATTACGATACTTTTCAATTTCTACTGTACACTCTTTAACCCTTATCCTCGAGTGGCCTCTTTGCCTTGATAATGGTGATGCATATGTAAAAAAAAATTATAATAGTATATCAACGAGCGTCGTTTCAAAAGTAATCCATTCTACTTTTTCAACTAAAAAAACTTTGAAGTGCTACAAACACGGAAGTAGTATCACTATAACGAGCGACCATTTCTGCTCCAGAATTTATTTTTGTACATAGCCACCATCATACTAAGTGTACTTTCGCTGGGTATTCAATGACGCAGTTCTGCTTTTGACGCACGTTGATGACATGGGTAGCTTTCTGATAGTCATGTACTGTCAATACATGCAACAGAGAGATGAAGCTTTCAGGTCATATATGCATCCTGACAATTCGATTTCTAATCCCAGTGATTCATTCCTGTGGAAGAAAAATACGAGATATTACTTTTGGAGTGTCCCTTTGTATAACGTATTTATAAGTGTAGTATCCACAACGGGAATATTTATTCATGAAGTATTTATAAATGTAAGATTTATTGCCAAGGCAACATAAACAAATTAAATTCTAAATAGTGAGAGTATCATTTGTGCCTCCAAAGCACAACTAAAACCAATGTCCTTTTAGAAGAGACGTGTGTATTCATTTTGTATCTACTTCGGTGTTATTACCTGCTCGGTACACATACATCGATGAAACACACTAATGGAAATACAATTAAACTTTTTCACGCGTTCCAACGAATTATTTTTCGTTCCTACCCCAAGGAATTAATCCTTGTCCCCAGAATTTTAGATATTATACGCCTTAGAAACTATAAAATTTGTATATGTTTGTTTGTTTCTAATTTTTAAAAAGTTATAGCTGGACATAAAAACACACACTCATACGGACAATTGTCCTTTTTATAATACATGCTAGCTATGACAGGAATAAAAATGTCTTTGGTTAGAATAATGGTTTTATATATTGCTCTAGAAATTATAATTATAAAGTTTTGAACCTCCTCCTGATTCTAGCTTGGGTTGTGTGCACGTTTTCTTTATATGACAGGTGCGTTTGCAAATTAATAAACCATTGTCATATTTCTACCGTTGATTTGTAGCTGAGTTCGAGATAATTACAAAATCAAGCTGACTTAATTTCACCGATATCTCAGTTGATGGCACCTCATTGTAATAATAATTGTATTAATAATTGTAATGATCATAGTAATGATAATTGTAATGAAAATTGTAATACTCATTGTAATGATAATAATAATACAAATTGTAATGCTAATAGTAATCATAATTGTAAATATAATTGTAAATATAATTGTAATCATAATTGGAATGAAAACTGTAATGACAATTGTAACAATTATTGAAATGCTAATTAAATGCTAATTGTAATGATAATTTTAATTATAATCGTAATGTTAATTAGAAGGATAATTGAAATGATATTTGTAATGATAATTGTATTGCTAATTTTAATTTTAATGATTGCTATAATGATAATTGAAATGATAATTGAAAAAAATTATAATTATAATTGTAATGCTAACTGTAATGATAATTGTAATAATAATAAGAATGCTAATTGTAACGCTAATTTGAATCATAATTGTAATGCTAATTGTAATGATTCTTGTCATACCAATTGGGATGATTATTGTAATGCTAATTAGAATGATAATTGTAATTCTAATTGTTATGACAATTATAATGATAATTATAATGTTACTTGGAATTATAATTGTAATGCTAATTGGAATTAAAATTGGAATGCTAACTGGAATGCTAATTTATTTTTTTGATAACTGAAATGCACATTGGGATAATAATTGTATTGCTATTGGAATGATAATTGTAATGGTATTTGGAATCATTGGAATGATTATTGAAATGACTATTGGAATGTCAATTGTAATGATAACTGTAATGATAATTGTAATGCTTATAAGAATGATAATTTTTATGATAATTAGGATGGTAATTTGCATGATAATTGTAATGATGATTGAAATGATAATTGGAATGATGATTGTTATTTTAATTGGAATTATAATTGTAATGATAAATCTAATGTTGATTGTTATGACAATTGTAATGATATTTGTAATGATAATTGGAATGATATTTGTAATGATAATTGTTACGATAATTGTAATTGGCTAAAGCAAATTTGAAAATTTTAATGGCAAGTATAATAATTGTAATGCTAATTATAATGCTATTTGTAATGATAATTGTGATGCTAATTAAAATGATGATTATTATGACAATTGTAATGTTAATTGTAATTCTAATTGTAATGATAATTGTAATTAGAATTGGAATTATAATTGGAACGCTGATTGTAATGATAATTGGAATGATAATTGCAATGTTAATTTGATGATAACTGTAATGATAGTTGTAATGCTAATTGAATGCTAGCTTTAATGCTAATTGTAATGATAATTATAATGCTAATTAGAATGATCATTAGAATTGTAATTATAATTGTTGCATACTGGGTATTATTTTTAAGTGATGACGTATGTATTTGTTGTTCGTGTTGGTGTGCAGACATATCGCGTATATATAAAGAGAGAGACAGTTCTGTATATATAAAGTGATATTGTACATGTTAATACATGTAATGCACAACGAGTGGAGATCTATGATATATAGATAGATAGACTGAGAGATTGATGGAGATAGTTTGACATTTATACTGTTGACAGTTCTGTGAATGGGAGTGTTTCTATAACTTTGACACATATATTTCTTTACCTATTTCTGAGATGATGATTTTCACAAAGTTCTTATGATATAAATTCACAATACCTTTCTGTTGTTGAATAACATAACACGAAGACACAGATACAAAATTATGATGGTATTCGTTTATTCAATTCCGACCGGTCAATGGCTTTGCATCAAGGAATTCAAGTCTTTACATGATTCTTTCTTCTCCCCTTCACTCCCAAGGTTCCATATCAGCTCTGCCTCTGCCTCACTGACTTCTCTCTTCTCCCCTGACTAAATTCTGACTGACTGCCTCTGACTCTTTGCCAAGCTCTAACGATATTGAAAACTCATGACGTCATTGCAGGATCAACGCGTGCATATCAGACACGTGGCCTTACACGCCTCATGTTTCCACAAAGCCGACTCTCTAACATAATTTTTGATTAACCCATTTTACAACATTTTCCATTGTCCATTTTTAAATTCCTCATTTTAATTTCATTTTTTTAACAGAAACAAAATTACATCATTATAATTCGTTTCTCAATAAACATATATCTATTTTATGTGAACTAAACAATGGTAATTCTACATTCCATTTTCAATAATATTCTGTATTATTTATTTTAACTTATGATCGGAATTCTCAATTACAAATCTAACTTCGTAAGTTCGAATCCTCGGCTATCCTATCTCATATTTACTCCTTACAAGAACAGGCGACTTGTACTTGTAACATCACTTTCTTCCTTATTTTCAAAAAATGTACGCATTTTTAAATTTTAGTACATTTTTTCCTCTATATCTACACAATTACACGGCTAAGAAAGATCAAGCTAAAAAAACTTTTTTAGTTAGCCTTTCCAACTAACTTCACAGTTATTATTTATTTATTTATTTTATTTTATTATTAGATCAGACCCTCTTTGATCTTCTTGGCATTTACTTTTTGGGTGTAGGGTATTCCTCCCCTGATCCACGTTAGCTGCTTTATCCAGCCACCCTTATGCCGTAAACTAGAGGTCTCACTTTACCTCTTTCGAAATTGATGACTCCTTACGTCCAAAAGTGCCCTGATCGTATCCTTTGCCTGGTTGTTCTATTAAGTATGGCTTTGTTTTCATTTTGTAACTATCTTATCTTATCCGGGACATCTCAAAGCTCATAATTAATCTTCGTGGTTGGCTTCTAAAGTTAAATATATACCTTTCATCCACTAGTTCACTTGAATTTCCTTGCTCGGACTCTTGGGATTTTGATGAAGATTTAGAGAATATCACCCTTAACTAATTAACCCCAACCTTCGTCCCATGATTCCTATTTGCGCCTAAATTCTAGCTAATGAATATCCTATCTCATATTTACTCACTTATAAGAACAGGTGACTTGTTCTTGTAACAATTATAATTGTAATGATAATGGTAATGCTATTTGGAATGATAATATTAATGATAATTAGAATGCTAATTGAAATGCTAATTGTAATGATAGTTATAATGCTAATCATAATGATAATAGTAAGGATAATATTTAATAATTATTTGAATTATAATTGTAATGCTAATTGTAATGTTAATTGTTATGTTAATTGTAATGTTAATTGTAATGATCATTTTTATGCTAATTGTAAAGATAATTCTGATGCTAATTGTAATGATAACTGTAATGCAAATTATAATGATATTGTACGGCTAATTGCATAATTATTGTAATGGTAAGTTAGGTGATAATTGCAGTTATCATTGTAATTATAATTCGAATGATAATTGTAATGATAATTTAATGAGAATTGGAATGATAATTGTAATGCTACTTAGAATGATAATTGGAATGACAATAGAATTATACTTGTAATGCTAATTGTAATAAAAATTGGATTGCTAATTTTAATGGTAATAGAATGATTATTGTAATGCTTATTGAAATGATAATTGTAGTGATAACTGTATTGATTATTGTAATTCTTATTTAAACGCTAATTATAATGATAATTTGAATGCTAATTATAATGATAATTTTAATGATAATTATAATAATAATGTAAATTATTATTAAAATGATTATTGTAATGATAATTGTTATGCGTATTGTAATGATAATTGGACTGCTAATTGTAATACAAACTGGAATAATAATTGTATTGCTTAATGGAATGATAATTGTAATGATACTTGGAATCATTGGAATGATAATTGTAATGCATATTGGAATGATAAGTGTTATGATAATTCGATTACTAATGTGAATGATATTTGTAATGATAATTGTAATTATAATTTGAATTATAATTGAAATGATAATTGGAATGCTAATTGGAATGCTAATGTTAATGATAATTGGAATGCTAAGTGGAATGATAATTGTAACTATAATTGTTACGATAATTGTAATGCTAATTGAATGCTAAGTGTTATGATAATTGTAATGATAATTGTAATGCTAATTGAATGCTAAGTGTTATGATAATTGTAATGATAATTGTAATGCTAATTGAATGCTAAGTGTTATGATAATTGTAATGATAATTGTAATGCCAATTGGAATGATAATTGTAATGCGAATTAGAATGCTAATTGTAATGCTAATTGTAATGCTAATTGTAATGCTAATTTTAATGATAATTGTAATGCTAATAGGAATGATCATTTTTATGCTATTTTTTATTATTGTAATTATAATTGTGATGCTAATTGTAATGATAATTTTAATGATAATTGTAATTCTAATTGTAATGTACTTGTAATGCTAATTGGAATGCTGATTGGAATGCTAATTTTAATGATAATTATAATGATAAATGTAATTCTAATTGGAATGTTAATTGTAATGATAATTGTAATGCGAATTGGAATGATAATTGTAATGATAATTGTAACGATAATTGTAATGCTAATTGAATGCTAATATTAATAATAATTTTACTGATAATTGTAATGATAAGTGTAATTCTAATTGTAATGATAAGTGTAATTCTAATTGGAATGACAATTGTACTGATAATTGTAATTATAATTGTAATTGGCTAAAACTACGAACAGATAATATCTTCCGTTTAAAGCGTGTCTTAGAGTTATGATTATTGAAATGATAATTGAAATGGTAATTGTAATGATAATTGTACTGATTATTGTAATGATAATTGTAATGATTATTGTAATGGTAATTGTAATGATAATTGTAATGATTATTGTAATGATAATTGGAATTGGCTAAAGCTGCGAACAGATAATATCTTCCGTTTAAAGCGTGTCTTAGATTTATGATTATTGTAATGATAGTTATAATGGTAATTGTAATGCTAATTGTAATGATAATTGGAATTGGCTGATGCTGCGAACAGTTTAAAGCGTGTCTTATAGTTATGATTTCGATACCCTTTCTAAGTATGACATTCGTTTTGAAAAAAGGAATAAGAAAACTATATAATTATTCCAACGTTTTGTGTAGGTTTTGCGCAAAATTGAAGCTAACAGCTTGTACTATTTAACATGTTATATTAGGAGTACGTAACGGCAATTTTGTTTTCTCTAATATGAATATTTCTTCAAATTGTGTTTTCGGCATTCTTGAAATGACAGTTAATTATTCATATTATCTTGATTATTCGAACCACTCTTATCGTTTTATATATGATTCTCTAAACGTTTCGACAGATGTAAGCTTTTTCTTGTCCAATTCGGGAATTTAAAGGTCGGGAATCAACACTAACTTTATAACTCAACCATTTTATGCACAATCGTAGATTATCTTTATTCTGTCAGCCATCATTGGGTAGAATTCAATACTAGATCTATAACTGGACCGTTTATTTTATGCATGATGATTGATTATCTTCGTTTCGTCAGCCATCACTGGAAAGAAAACACTACTAGATTCATATCTAGACTTTTTGTTTTATGCACGGTGGTAGATTATCTTCGTTCCGTCACCTATCACCGAATAAAATTCAATACTAGATTTATAACTGGACTGTTTTTATTTCATGCATGGTGGTAGATTATTATCGTTCCGTCAGCTTTCCCTGGATAAAATGTAACATTAGATTTTATGCACGGTGGTAGATTATCTTCGTTCTTTCAGCCATCACTGGGTAGAATGCAGTACTAGATTTATAACTGGACCTTTTATTTTATGCACGGTAGTATATTATCTTCATTATATCAGCAATTACTGAATAGAATTCAATACTAGATTTTTAACTGCATCATTTATTTTATTCACTATGGAAGATAATATTCGTTCCGTCAATTATCTCATTAGAATTCTTATATTTTATTCTTAGTGAGGATGAAAAGTTCAACGTTTAGAAGACGTTTTGTAATATTTGGCTATCATTTAAAAAATGTAATCACATCCACGCGTTTTACAAGACTTAATAAGGAATTTTGGTTATGACCAATCCAAGTTCTTAATTGATCTTTTTCAACATCAGATGGTCGACCAGCACGCTCGGAAGCTTCAAGACAGTCGTTGCCACCACGAAGTTTCTTAAACACCCATTGTGGTATGCGTTCAGTAGTGGTTTTTGCGTCAAACTCTTCGTTGATATCGCGAACAATTTTAAGAGCTTTTTGGCCTTGACTGAATTGAAATAAGAAAATTGTGCGAATTTGTCTTTTATTCCATCTTGTATTCAACGTTCGGAAAAGAAGATATAATTGTGTCAAAACGATTGTAATTTAAACGATTAGAGAAAGCGTTATTATAACGAAAACTTAATTAAAAACCCAGCATTTGTTATCAAAATGAATAATTCCGAATAGACGTTCTTCTCTCTCTCTCTCTCTCTCTCTATATATATATATATATATATATATATATTACAATACACAAATGTGAGCATGAAAAGTAATATGGTTTAGCTTAAACATGAACAGGTAAAGGACAAGTCGTTAAAACTTGCAGTGACAAAGACAAGATACTCTAGTAAAAAATATAGTAAATTTATAACTGAAAATATTGCAGCATTAATAATTGATTATGCAATGTCCTAAATTGAATTTTTTAAAAAAGATCTTAATGCTGCAATATTTTACGTTATAAATTTACTTTTTTACTAGAATGTCTTGTCCTTTTCTTTTCCAGTTTTAGCAAGATGTTCTTTACTTTTCTATGTTTAGCTTAATGATATTACTTTTCATCCTCTCATTTTTCTAATGTAATCCATGATTTTTCCAGGCTTCCAGTAAATTCACTTATTCTTTGTTTAATTTTAGTCTTATCTTTTGCCCCACAAAACATAACATACACATATGTAAAACAATGTACGGCACTCGTTTGCTTTCAATAAAATCACCCAATTATCTTCCTTTTATTCTTTCATTCTCTCTGGTTCACTTGTTACTTCTCTTTTCGCGAGAGCGATTAATTGATAGAAACCGTAGCGTGGCTCTTTTCGTAGTGGCTGAAACGACGTGGTTCCTATGGAAACCAGTTATGAAAACGTGTCTTACCTCCTTATGTTTTAAAATGATTTTGAACACGAATTAATTCATCATAACTTTTTTTACTGAACAAAATTTGAAAAAAAAAATTCACAATATAGTTGAGAAGGTGATTAATGAACTGTAGTAATTGTTTGAAATTTGGTTGAAAAAATGAATGAGCGGTGGAGTTTTAAAGCAGTTCTAAATTACTACATAATCATATATTCAAAACTACTGTGTCTGAATTATATATATATATATATATATATATATATATATATATATATATATATATATATATATACATATATATGGGGTTATTAGAAAATTTGCGGCATTTTTAAGGAATTGAAATATACGCGGTCAACTTGAAACGCAATGTAATATTTCGTCTTCCTGTCTTTAATACTATCAGACTATTTACAATCTGTGGCCCCTATTGGTAATTATAGAACTTAAATCCCTATTTTCTGTGTTGATAACCGGTAGCCTGAAATTTGAATCGTATCCTGCAGAGTCAGCAATGATTTTGATACTAGGTTCGAATCCCACGCTTGTCAGCATTTTATTTTTTATTTTCTACATTAATAAGATAGGAATCATGTGTCTGTAAGTGTGAAAATATTAATATTTATTTTAAAATATTATATGATTTATGAAAATAGATGGCAATTTAATTATACAAAATCTTATACATTTCATCCCTATCTGGAATCTTCAGGCTACCGAAATTTACACGGGAAGCTTGTATGCAGGTAACATGTAGTCTCTACAACATTCGCCCATGCATGGAGTATTGGAGCCCGGATGTGGCAACAGTACTAGTCTCTCCCTCTTGGGTAGGGCCCAAAAAAGAGTTTCCAATCTAATAGATCACACTTTATCAACTAAACTCCAACCCCTGTCTCATCGCCGCATTAAAAACAACCTTGTGTCACATTTTGCTTTGGTGGGAAAGCAAATAAATACTAATAGAAAAGAGAGTTTTTAATATGAATGTCAATACATACAAAAGAAAAACGAATCTATAGGAGCATAGTTAGATTATAATGTGATTTTTGTATATATTTATTCAAAAGAAATCAGCATCCAAAAGGTTATCTCATTTGCATATTACATTAAAGAAAATCTGCTTTAATAATTAGCTCTGAATTTTTAATCGAAATTTGAATTGTTTTATGTATTCTGTCTATAAACATTATATGAAGTTGATTTATTGAATTTATTTTTAATTAAATTTACATTTAATTCATTCATTTTTTATATTTATCATCACCAAGATCAGCTGCGTTTAAAAACAGAAGTAAGTTTTCATTTCCACAGTGATGCAACATTGCGGCGATGAGACAGGGGTTGGAGCTTAGTTGATAAAGTGTGATCTATTAGATTGGAAACTCTTTGTTTGTCGTCTTTATATGCGCATCTTCTATTGAAATGTTAGTTAGCCAATCAGCTTTCTAGTATCCACCACGCCCTTCCTTTTTAGTGTTTTTAAAAAAACACTAACCTAAATTTAAAACAGATCAAGAAGCTAAATATCCAGGCGAAATAGAGAACACACAAAGGAACAGGTCAACCAGAAGTCAAATGGGCCTTTGTCCGATAAATGCATTTTCATTGGCTGATAGGAAGGGCGTGGTGGATACTAGAAAGCTGATTGGCTAACTAAAATTTCAATAGAAGATGCGCATATAAAAACGACAAACAACCACAGAATTCGCGCATAAGCATGAAGAATCCTAGAATGGATGAAACGCGGAATATTCAGTGTAGCTTAATCGCCATATACATTTTATAACTTACTAACTAGCTCTACCTACGTATTGAGCTCTTTTGAAGTAAATACTTAAAGTTTACGCATAAATCTATACTTTCGTATATAAATTTTATGTGAGTTAATTAAGTAGTTATATATATATATATATATATATATATATATATATATATATATATATATATAAACTGCGTCAATCGCTTTTTTGCAGATTAGTAAAATATCAATATTTCACTAAATATACAACAAAATGAAGATTATATCATCAAACCACTGATTTAAGGTTGGTTATTTCCAAAAGTTTTATTCAAATTCATGCGATATTCACGAACTTATATTTTATTCTGTATCGTGGAATTTCCACTGTCCATCGCTTTATTGCAGTTCTCTGGAAATGTTGTTTTAGGGCAAAAATACAATGTTTTATCATGCGAACTTTATTTATTATTATATTTTTCTGTCAAAGAATAATAAGAAAAAGCACATACTAAGTGCTAAACCTCAAATAAATTAATATCCACCATTTTTTTAAATAACTTAAAACAACCTCTTGTCCACGGATAAGTCAATTGTTTGATCTCAAAAAGGAGTTATGGCTCTAGCAATATAAGCTATGTACTCCACAATGCATCCCTTGAAGAAAATTGCTCTCCTCCCTCATAAACTCCTCTTTTTAATATTGATCAGATATATTCAGTGGTGTAAAGGTCTGAAGAACACGAGGGCCAGGTCATAAGAGTTCCTCCAAAGAAGACCATATATTCAAGGAAGGTTGCCGTCGCCCTAGCAGAATGGGATGGTGCATTGTCATGCATAAAAATCATCTGAAAGCGACGTGACAATGGTAGGTCATCTAGCCATGGTGACAAATGTTTATCCAATTTCTGGTAAGTTTTACATCCTCTGGACCTCGGAATGGTCCAACCAACTTATCCTTAGTGATTCCCGCCAAAACAGGATGCCTCTACCTCCTCGTTGTATGTGTGTGTTTGTATGTGCGTGTATTTATGGATGTGTGTATGTGTAAGACTTTATTCTATTCGAAATAAGCAACACTGATCTTGGCTAGTAGCAGATGGGTGACTATTTGAGAATTCTAAGCGCTGTATGTGTTCGTCGCTTTTCTCGGCATTGACCCCAGTCGCTCTAAACCTCCACTTGTCACTGGTATTTAAAAACGCTGTCTCAAGAGAAGTGTAGTTGGAGATTGCGCAACTCTTGCCACACATATTCCACATGCAGGCACCCTTACAGTGGATATCCATAGTCTGTCAAGCCTGAGTAAAGCAACCATTGGATTCTCTGCATTGAATTTCATTAATCTTCAACTTTTCTTTGCTCCCATACGTTTTACTTTGAAATTGTCTTTTGGTTTTTCTGCAACGCCCATCTTTCAATTAGCATTTTCCTTTGTCGTGTAGTCGTAAGTTTAAAATGTTATTTTCATTAAACTTAATTATGATGTAATTGTATCGCTCAAGACTAAAATAACATTTTAGTTGTTCTGTAACACTGCGCTGATTAAATGGACGCATCTAAAAATATATTAAACGCTGTTCACGTGACAGAAACTCGCCAGGATTTCACTTTTTTTTTCCTTAGAGAAAACGCAGCTGGATTCTTTTCGAATATTTAAGCGATGTTACAAGTTCGTTTAATAATCTTGATGGAGAAATCATGCTGCTTCCACCGGAGATCGCTGTGAATTTATGAAATATGAGAATTTATATGAAATGTTCAGTTTTTTTAATTATTATGCCGATATTGTTATCGCCTATTTCTGATGCTCTCTCTCTCTCTCTCTTTCTCTCCTGTATATCGAAGAAAGCTTTGTAGAGAGAGAGAGAGAGAGAGAGAGAGAGAGAGAGAGAGAGAGAGAGAGAGAGAGAGAGAGAGAGAGAATCGATATACAGGGTGAAACGATAAAATTGTCGCGCTAGAAAAGACGAGATGATTCCATTTCCGTTTCGCTTTTCTTTTTGTATTGAAGACCATCTACTAGGTGACAAGAGAGATAGGAGCCTTCTATCATGTCTGAAAGTAGCACAATGTTCAACGAGTAACATCGGATATTAAATTGCACATACTATATAGATTGTCTCCCGGCGTTGCCCGGCTATGTAATACGCTTAAATATAATATTTTTACTCATGGTCTCAACCAATCCAAGTTATGACGACAGTACTATTGCCAACACCCTTAAAAAACATCATTCAATTGCCACGAGACGTGCTCAGAGTGACGAAAACAAAGTTTCGGGCTACGGTTATGTTCTTTGATGTGGTTTCACGTGAGGGCCACATCATGCCACCTCACATCTTAAAATTCGGCTTATAAATCAACATCAAAGTGTATCTGGATATGCTAAAGGGTGTGGTAATCCCCTGGTGCAATCATGTGGTCGCTGGCGAACCCTGGGTGTGGAAGCAAGTCGGCGCCAGTCCACAAGTCCAAAGGGATCCAGGCTTTGCTTCATAAGGAGTGCTACGTCTTTGTATCCTTCTCTTACTGCCCTCTGCCCCCGACCTGCACCCGCTGAACCAGTTCGTTTGGTCATACATCGAGAAAATCAGCATTACCTCTCACCACACCAAAGCTAACTCGGTCGCCGCCTTCCACCGAGTATTCGCCGAGCTCCTGCCGGCACTTGTGAAAAGGCATGCTTTCAGTTCCGGACCCGTATCGAAGAGCTGATTGAGGTTAAAAGCGGATACATTAAATATATGTCAGCTCTACTGCATATTCAAGTTACCTGAATTTTTTTTTTTTTTAATAAAAGTTTTAAAATAAAGCTGTGGCGTCACTTTTATCGTTCCACTCCGTATCTAATAGAATAGCCTCGTGCAAGTTGAATTCTGGAAGCAACATTATATCAAAAGAACATTCAAATGTCTCACATTTAGCATTCATCAATATGTTATAAAGGTGATCATAGACTCTCTTTGTTTCATTTATTACGAGCAGATGTACCTGGTGTTGCCCGGTATTAAACGTACCGTTCAGTTCCTTTAAAAATGAAAAAAAAAAAAAAACCCAACCAAAAAACCAAAAAACAAACAAACAAAAAAAACCCAGAAAGAATGTGCATGCGAGTATTAAGTTTTTCTAAACAGTTCACTTCTTGTAAATTAAAATATAATACTTGAGCTGAGATCGAAACCAAAATCTAAAGACAGTGAGCTAAGTGCGATAACCATCGGGCCAGCTTTCCACACCTACAAATTCCTAACATAAGGAAGCTGTCATGTAAATTATTTGCGCATCAGTTAAAAAACAGATAAAAATCCAATGACATCCTTATATCAATTTTTCAATTTTGACCCTTTAGAAAACCGTTTTTCGAATAAAAACTGATTAAAAAGTTTTCCACATATCTGAATACCCTATATACCAAATTTCAAGTCAATCGTTTAGTAGATTGTGATTTCTTCTCTCTTTTTCTCACGCAAACACAAGCACATTCTCACTTTTATAAATATATAGATTTCTTGTTTAGGTTGTACACTAACTGACTGCTCGACTTTGCCTAGCTGCATAATACGCTTTTAAATATGATATTTTAACTCATGCAGATTTCGTATTTATTATTAGACCCAACCATTTATCAATTTTTAAATTGCACCCACTATATAGATTGGTCCCCGGCGTTGCCCGATTGTGCAATACGCTTAAATATAATATTTTAATTCATGCAGATTTTGTATTTATTATTATAGATCCAGTTCTCTATTTATCATGTCATATTGTACCCAATATATATTAGTGATTTCAATAATAAATGATAAAAATATTACTTCAGTGTAATCAGATAATCGTAACTAAAACATAACCTTCTTGTTACTGTTTGGGTTAAATGAATCTATATATCTATAAAAGTGACCGTGTCGGTATACATTTCCCTACGCAATAACTCCGTCAATTTTAAGTCTACAGACTCGAAATTTGATATAATGGGTACTGAGATTTGGAAAAATCTTGGTGACCGGTTTTCGGCCAGAAATTTGGCTGGTAAGGGGTCAAAGTTCAACGATTTGACCTTTGAGACTCAACCAAAATCCTTCGACAATTTTGGGTCTAAACACTTGAGATTTTAGATATCGGTCCCTTGGACATTGATGTAACTTAATAATTTTCTTGTTAAAGATATCAATTCATTTTTGCGTATGCGTAGATGTAGAAGATTTAGTCGACTTACGCTTGAAAAGTTACACTTTTTTCAATTTCGACCACTTTTACCGATTAAAAACGAAATAAAATAAAATCCTCTATATATCAAGTTTCAAGTCTGTAATTGACAAAGTTGTTTGTAGAGACTGTTCCTCGTACAGACAGACATATCAATGTAATAAATAATATAATAATACAGACAGACATTGCATGTAACAAAAAAACTATTTATTTCCTAATCAACTTTTCGTCGAACCTTATCACCACCAACAAATAAGGTTTGAATAAGGAAAATCTCGTATATAATTTAAACACTGTTGCCAGCGATGAATGAGAAGAATCATACGCTACAAGCGCAATAGGCCACAATAATCATTTCTGAGAAAACCCACTCTAAAACCATCGACTGATAAAAGCTTTCCCAGTGTTATCTTTTTAGTTTCCCGAAAATACCGGTTAGCCTTGCTGATAGTTTATTATGATGATTATGTTGGTTAGATAGAAAAATGTCATCGATGCGAAAAGTCATGTTTTAGAAGAATATTTATATTAATCGTTTCCAAGAATGTAACTTGATGGATGAAACGTCATTCTGATATTGATGTTTTTATTAACAATGTTCTAAGGCAGTTTAGGACTTTAGCAGACAAAGAGAATAATAACAAATAGATTTACCTCTTTCGTTACGATAGTGACGACATAATGAATTTTACATTTACACTTAGGACGTTAGTTACGTCAGTCTGTAACGAAGGGTTTGCAATCGGACATCGAGAGAGATTCCCAGCAGAGGGGGTGGTTGATAATTAAGATGTAGAACTGAAGACCGGCGTTCATTTTTCAATGGGGAAACATCGAAAAAGAAAGGCTCTAAATATAATCAAGACTTCTATTGTAAGAATCTTCATATTCCATGTTTTTCCAAAGAATCTATCAACGGAAGGTTAACTAGACAGAGGGTATGTTTCCCCATTCTTCGATGTACAGCAATAGAATTGTATCTGTAAACTGTTTTTGACTACTATTTGGGGGTAGATATTTAATTGCTGCCTACAACACCAATATCTAGCACAAGGCCGGAAGGTGGGGATCCAGCAGGCTCCCCTAAAGGATGGGCACTCCTGCAATTGTAAAAATTGCCTGAGTAACCCCGTCGGCATTCCTCGGTCGGGTCGCCTCAGACAGTAAGCGATGAACTTACTCCACCGGAAAGTCCAGTGGCAAGGCCTGGGAGGGTGGACCTCCTAGGTATTACCCAGGCGGTGTACCTCAGCCCGACAGGTGCTGGGCCGGTTCTCGGTCCCTCACCTGTCGAGCTTAGTGTCAAGTAACCAATCCTTGACGAGTACTTCTACCCTGTCTCCCTGCAGCCGATTCCGCTAGGAGACACATCCCCATTATAGTAAGACTACTATTTGGGGGTATGAGACTAGTGGATTCAGCAATCATTTTTATAACCACTGGCTGTGCTAAACAACCAATGAAAACCTTCCAAAGTTAGTATAAAAATTGTCGAATTTTGGATTCAATCAGTTCGTCGCTAAATACGTCACGGACCGCATTTGATTCTTGTCTGCCATCTTGGTTATTGCCAATTACAGTCAGGATCTGATCTGAACTACGCTGCCATCATTGTTCAACATAATGTCACAACACTTAACAGTATCCGTATTTTTATTGTTGTTATATGCGAACACGCACCCAGACACAAGTATATATTACTATAAAATACACATAGCTAGAGACTATCACACGAAATACATGAACAACCAATAAATAATACCTCAACAGTAAACAGAGACATATCTATACGCGCATTGTATGCACGTCACATAGACATATAGTACATATACACTCCGGTCAACTATTTAACACTAAAAGTCCCTTTTATAACTATGTAACGTCGCCGTTACGCTAGAATCGTGTTCCTTACAGATCAAATTACACTCGACCATCACGTCGTATAGTACCGTTATAAAGAATAAAAAACAAACAAAAATAAATACATTTGACGAGAATTTTTTTTTTATCAAAAGGCATTACTTTCCAAACATTACGTGCTTCCTGTTATTATTTACTGTTCATTTCGTCTGCCATAGGATTAGCAACTATACAACTCTTGCCGCCACCACCCTACACGCGTTTTTCTTTCTCCTGTCCTCACGCTGGCTATAGCCTTCGACTTTACACATCTATTTTTCTCGGCACGTATTTTGCTTCTCTTTTAGACCACATGCTGCCCTATCTTTCTTTTTCTCATGACGCAAGCCCGCGCACATTTGCTAATTTGCATACCTGCTTAAACGCTGCTACTGCTAATACCTTCGTTAGCCATCTATCCTTCAACCGCTGCTAATATTTTCACACGAGTTCGTACGTGTTCTTTTACAACCACAAAATTGCTGAAGCTAGCCTGTATAAATATTTTCGTAAAAAGTCCAGATGTGAAGAATCTTTTGAAAGTCTAGATACAGCTTTTATCTCACCGTCTAGGAACGTTTGTGCGAAAAACACCCATACAAAAACATGTGTTACAGTTTTATTTCGCGGTTGACAAGAATAACTTATACATGTTCTGTAAATCGATGGTGCTTCATGTCAAATTTTATGCATTTTATTTAATACGTTTGGATGAAATACGTTTTTAATGTTTTAAATATGAAGATAGAAACTTTCTGTCTCGTAATATAATGGCGTTCTTCATCTGACGCACTGCAGCGTTTATTGTGGCTGTAGAGTCGATGCTAGAGTTGCCTCTAAAGATGCAGACTTGGGCGAGTGATAAGGAGACTATGGTTGGCCAGGGTTCGACAAAAAGGCAAGCGAATACGGTCAAAGCCAGCACAGCTGCATGAGTTACCGAAAACGTTTGTAATGCTTCACCATTCACCAATCAAGAATCCCAGCCGAATTTTTGTCAAAGTTTATTCTCTTCGTTTTTGCCTTTCCCTATGCATCTACGAGGCAGTGAAGCTATGTGCCCACAGAAAAATACAATAACTAAAAGGAAAAGAAGACGATGTGGTTAATATTAAATTGTTTACTATTCTGCAGTTTCCTGTAATATATATATATATATATAAAACTCAAATGATCTATGTAACCCACTTTACGGTTTATGACATCCGGTTGCGCATGCGCGCATGACCTGCGCACTGAAATATTAACGTTATTATTTCGAAATTATTTAACATGGGAAGAGTGGGGGTTAAAATAACTTAAACGTAATACAGAAATGAACGATGTAAAAAAAAAGCAGACAGTATTGACAATTGTTTATTTGGATAATTTAAACGTGAAAAACAACATCAACAAAAAGAACAATTGGAACGCTGAAATATTAACGTTATTATTTCGAAATTATTATTTAACATGGGAAGAGTGGGGTTTAAAATAACTTAAACGTAATACAGAAATGAACGATGTAAAAAAGCAGATATATCAAAATTTGAATTTAACTATAATAAGTATTATGGTATCTGTTCAGTGCACATTTACCTATAAGTATGGCACACAAATTATAATTCAGTAACTGCCAATTCCTTTTTAAAATAATCAATATAATAAACAGAACGACTCATAGAAATCTATCTATATTCTTTTTTCATTTTAATATACTTTCATAGAAATGTTTCTGTTATGTAAAAAAAAATATTTCCTTTACATCACAAGTGTCACACTCATACATGAATTCCATAGCTAATATAACATAGTGACCCAATGGGTCACGGGTAGTCTAGTAATTTTTAAAGTTTAAGGCGCTATCCATTTTGAACTTTTATGTAACAATTTTTACAAGGTTCGAGCTTAAGACCACAAATCCGTTCGTGTATTTGAAAAACGGACTTTTTATTCATGCGGACAGTATCTCATTTGCATATGAAATAACGAGAAATCTCGTTACTTCACTACAGTCGCCAGCATATAATAAGCCATTGTTTTATGTTGTCTTTTCCATTTTGTCTGTGATCGAACAATACATACTGCACAGAATAATGAAGTTTGTACCAATTTTTCGACTGTTACAATTTCGTTAAGATTGGCGACCAGGAATTTTGCAAAAACGAAAAGAAAAACAACAACTAGGAAAATAATGCAAAAGTGACGACAACAATAATAACGAGCAAATGAATAAAACGGAGAAAATTTAATATATTTCTTACGAGACACGAAGAATCTCAGGAGTGCTGCATTCCAAATTTATTGCAATTTTGTTGCCAAGTTGAGGAGTATATGCGAGACAAACAGGACGATTGGCAGAGAAATCCATAATATTAAATTATATTAAATTATAATAATTCATATTAAATTATAATAAATCATATTAAATTATCATAAATCATATTAAATTATATTCAATCATATTAAATTATATTAAATTATATTAAATTATATTAAATTACATTAAATTATATAAAAGTATATTAAATTATATTAACTTATAGTAAATTACATTAAATTATATTGAATTATATTAAACTAGATAAAATTATATTAAATTATATAAAATTATATTAAATTACATTAAATTATTATAAATTATATTAAATTACATTAAATTATATTAAATTATATTAAATTACATTAAATTATATTAAATTATATGAAATTATACGAAAATATATATAAAATTATAAATAATAAAAAAATTACATTATATTATATAAAATTATATAAAATTATATTAAATTATATTAAATTACATTAAATTGTATTGAATTATATTAAATTACATAAAATTATATTAATTATATACAATCACATAAAATTACATTAGATTATATTAAATTATATTATATTACATCAAATTATATTAAATCATATTAAATTATATTAAATTATATTAAATTACATTAAATTACATGAAATTATGTTAAATTATATTAAATTACATTAAATTATATCAAATTATATTAAATTCTATTAAATTCTATTAAATTACATTAAATTATATTAAATTATATTAAATTATATTACATGATATTAAATTATATTAAATCATATTAAATTATTCCAATTATAAAAAATTATATTAAATTATATTAAATTACATTAAATTATATTAAATAATTTAAAATTATGTTAAATTATATTAAATCATATTAAATCATATTAAATTATATAAAATAATATTAAATTATATTAAATTATATTAAATTACATTAAATTATATTAAATTATATTTAATTATATAACATTACATTAAATTATATTAAATTATATTAAATTACATTAAATTATATTAAATTATATAAATTACATTAAATTGTATTAAATTATATTAAATTACATTAAATTATATTAAACTATATTAAATTATATGAAATTATATTAAATTATATTAAATTACATAAAATTATATTAAATTATATTAAACTATATTAAATTATATTAAATTATATTAAACTACGTAAAATTGTATTAAATTATATTAAATTACACTAAATTATATTAAATTACATTAAATTATATTAATATATATGAAATTATATTTAATTACAGTAAATTAACTTAAATTATATTACATTATATTAAATTATATTAAATTACATTAAATTAACTTAAATTATATTAAATTACATTACATTATATTAAATTATATGTGATTATTTTAAATCATATTAAATTAACTTAAATTATATTAAATTTTATTTAATTATATTAAATTACATTAAATTATATTAAAACATATAAATAACATTAAATTATATTAAATTATATTAAATTATATTAAATTATATGAAATTATATTAAATAACATTAAATTAACGTAAATTATATTAAATCATATTAAATTATATGAAATCATATTAAATCATATTAAATTATATTAAATTATATTAAACTATATTAAATCGTTTGGAATTATATTAAATTATATTAAATTTCATTAAATGATATAAAATTATGTTAAATTATATAAAATTATATTAAATTACATTAACGTATATCAAATTATATTAAAGTACATTAAATTATATTAAATTATATTAAATTATTATTATATCATATTTTTTAGATATACGACCGTCGATGACAATCTGGATTCTTCTCTTACTTACGTAGGGAAATGTACACAGACAGACCCAGACACAAACACAGACAGACAATTTCACTTTTATAGATATATAGATAGATATACATATATATACGTATACATATACATATATATATACATACATATATATACATATATATACGTATATATACATATATACATACATATATACATATATATACACACATATATACATATATATACATATATATATACATAAATATATACAAATATATATGCATATATACATATTTATATACATATCTATATATCTATCTATCTACCTATATATATATATATATATATATATATATATATATATATATATATAAGTGAACGTGTATGTGTATGTGTCTGTGTACAATTCCCTACGCAATAACTACACACTCGAAATTTGATATACATGGTAATGAGATTGGGAAATAGCTTTGTGTCGGTTTTCGGACAGAAATTTTGCTGTTAAGGAATCAAAGTTCAACTGTTTGACCTTTGAGTACTCTACCAAACTCCTCCGCCAATTTAAGGTCTAAACACTTGACATTTTAGATATAGGTTCCTCGGACATGGATCAAACTTTATAATTTGATTTAAGCCCAAAACAATAAATTTTTAGGGGTCATAACAGGGGGCAAATTAAAAATAAATGACCTCTGATGTCTCTACCAAATTACTCAGATAATTTCTGGTCTAAACATTTGAAATTTTACATAAAGCATATTCAGATATAGGTTGAGCTTTTTAATCGATTTGGGTCGAAATCTTTTAGTTACCAATATATAAATGTATGTATGTATATATTAGGGGAGGTCGATTTGTAACTTTTTCTGGAAAATCAGAAACTTCTACGCAGGGGAAGTTGTGTGTTGGCATGATGAGTACAAATATAAAAATGTATGAGCATTTAACTTTAAAGATCGTCTAATTAGACGCACTGAAAAGAACGTTGTTTTTTAAACAATATGTTTAAAAGTTTACAATTTCAGCCCAAACAAATTTATTAGATCAATCATTTAAGTAAAAAGAAAAGAAATATATAAAGATTAATATTAAAAAAATGAATTACCCCCTCCACCCCCACCCCCGTTGCATATTGTCTTCATTTGAGATTAAGATGCAAGTCATAAAAAGTAATTCTGGATCAGAATCTCTTCCATCTTACGCTTATTATTGGCAATATTTTGACTTAAAAATATTATTTTTTCATCCTTACATTAAGTGGCTTCATTCCTTGTCTGGGATGATTTCCATAAAAAAAAAATAAAGTAAAATAAAAATGTGAAAGGTCATAAACACAACCGATTAACAATGAAGGAATAGCCATTAAGAACGAAATAGGCTTGGAATTTATAAGGGAATCAATTTTTAAAAACTACAATTTTTAATTGGAACCGCTCTAAAACCGTGATTCATCATAAGTAATCTTAGTTTCAAATTTATACATTAATTTTAAAACAGATTCATAAAAATATGTCAAATCACACTCAAATGTTAGCGATGATTATTGTTGCATCATTTCATAATGCTCCACATAAGATCCTTTTGAATCAAAAGAAGGCCTCGTTTCTTGATATAAAACTTTTGCAATAATATGCCTGTGTCTTGATATAAAACTTTTGCAATAATATGCCTGTGTCTTCTTTCAAATCCAACTTCCATAGACCAACTAAGAAGTTTCTGTGATTAATGTAACTGCCCTTTCGACAGTTTGCGAATGTGCAGGTAAATCAAACAAATCTAGTTTCTTCCCACTCAATGATGAATCCTGAAGTTCCTCATCAGAAAATCATCCTGTAAAGGCTCACAGACTCCACTTTGAGATAGGGTGATAAAATGACACCCATGTGAAGATTTGAAATATATAGTTGAATTTATTTTCAACCTTTTATGAGATGCTTTTGTACTCCTGAAAGAAAAAAATAGCAATTAACTTTAAAAATCGATTTTACTTGTTTGAATTTTTTAATAATGAAATTTTAACAACATTTAAAAATTAACATATAAATCAATGTAAACAATTTCATTATTTTTATATAAAAAGAAACTTTATTTACTAATGGTTAAAAATTTTTTTTATAGCTTCTTCCCTTACTTCCATTTCATCTGATTTGATCATTGCATAAAAATATTTTCTGTCAATAGAGTAAAAGCATTGTATTGAATATTTTAACGCAATTGTTTAGATTGTGGCTGCTGCTTAATTCTCCGAATCATATTGAAAATGTATAGTTGCTTGTTATGAAATTTATTGTCTCTTTTAATTTCAAACTAACTAACTGCATACACTTCAACAACAAATTTAACCAATGTGTGCATTTTATCAAAGAGTGTCCGAGGATAAATATGTTGGGTCCATGAACATATTAGTCGAATTGCTAGAGTTAGCCATCTGGCTTGATTTAAAGGCCCAATCTTCTATGCAGCATATTTTGGATCAACCTTTCCCCGTGAAATTCCTACTAGATATTCCAAAAGTAGTCTTTGGTCGCCACTCAGATCGTCAATGCCTACCAGTACAGAATAATTGATATCCAAAGGACTATTTATTGTTGGAAATTCAACCTGGGGCAAATGATTGTTATTATTGCCACACAATTTTCCAATTGGCCCAGTAAATTATGTTGGGCTTCATGTATCGCCAGCGATCCATTTAAATAAAGCCTTGAAAGGAAGCTCATTCTGATGTAGTGAGCAACCAATAGTGTGTAACTTCCTGTTTAATATTTTTTCTAGAGATGTGACAAGCCCAGACTCACAGCCAGTGTTTGTATTGGTGTTGTCTAAAAACACAGCCTTTAATGTAGTCACACTCTTATATTCTTTTAAAACACTTGCAACTTCTTCTGCTAAAACAATACCAGTTGCATTAGTATTAGGGATGAATCTATGGGTGAGATATCCTCCCTTTTTTATCACAACTTATTTCCGCTTTCAATGTCAAGTGGCGTTCTGGTCCTTTAACTTTTCTTACTTTTGTCTCTCCATTCGCTTCCACCACCTCCTGATAAAACAAAGTGTCTTTGTCATGCCTACTATCCACACCAATACAAACCACGTTTTCAATTTTTTCATTGTGCTTTTGAAGGGCATTCTCTTTAGTCTTTTCTTTTTGTCTATTTTTGATTTATCCAGGATGATGTTATTAATGTTAATACTTGTGTTGAGAAGGCCCATAGCATGTAAATCCAAAAGGAAGGCATTTGCCAGGCTCGCTCCTAATTTTGAAGAAACATCACCCCGGATTAGTTCAAGAGCATAGAGTGGAATTTTTAATTGGCTGTAATCACTCTTACAATATCTGTCTGGCTCAAAATATTCATCTTGTTCATCGCTATTTTTTGATTGGTAAGGAGAAACATTCTAGTCATAAGATGTTGAGGTAACAGAAGATTAATCAACCTGGTTCCCTCTCTCTCCTAACAATGCACACCTTTTATTTTTTTATGGAAGCTTTATCTATAGGACCAAGTTGAAAAGTGCCCTTAGGTCCTATTTTGTTTCTTTGGTCTTTTAGATATTCTCTGTCTTCCTATGGAACCTGAAAAATAAAATTTGACACATATTGGATGCGAGATGCAATTTCGCATAAAAAGAAAACGTATGAGATTTTTAATTTGTTTACTTAAAATACAAGTATAGAAATGAATTTACTTAAAAATGTGTATGACATTGTCTTAAAGAATGAAAAATAGAATAATAAACTTACCTTCTGTTTGAAGGGGGTAATTACAGCTTATGTGCTTGGTCTGACAATTTTCCTTTTTACATTTCACATTTTTGTCCTCACAAGATAAAACTGGCGGTTGAAAATGGCAAGAAGAAATGTCAAACAATGTGTCGAGTTTCTTTATCAGAATGTTCTTTGCAGATGATGAGAAAGATTTTCTATTTATCTGTTTTACTTTCTTAAATCAGATATTTTGCAATTTATTCACAATATAAATTCAATTAACAGCTGTAAACGTGGATTAATTGCTTTCCAACACCGGCTATTCATTTGGAAAGCGCAAATTTACTTACGGTTGGATGTATATTTTCCTTGAAATAACTGTGATGTATAACTTGTCGATATATCGGGGGGGTATATTTTATCAAACATAGAAGGTGAACCAGCAAATTTATTAGTATCTCCACTGCAAGTAGAAATTTTGGTTTGTTTCTCAACCATTTTAGAAAAATATATCTGAAAAACGTATATATTAAAATATCAGAAATTGTAGAATTACATAAATAAGTTAGAATTGAGAGAAAAAAAAATTAAATATGAGAAAATATAAAATAATAAATATTCACTTACCGAATTACAAATCAAACTGCCAACGGTAAGAACCTCGCAAAATAAACAACTTACAAATGAAAAAAATATCTTTACAATTATAAAATATCTTTTAAACAAACACATGATTATAAAAATAATAATATGTTTATTATAAAAATATTTTTGTTTCTTGATAGTTATATGTGTTAAAATGAAATGCAAACCAATAAACACGTGTGCGAATGTGCGAATGTTTTGATTTTTTGCGGTACAGATTGACAATTTTACTGCTTAAAAAGAAGATCGGATTTGTGTGGAATTCATTGGGAATTAAATTAAATATTATTCAGTGTTAGCCTTTTTAAAAATTTATCATTAGCTAACTTACTCAAAATGCGTCGAAAGTAAATATACATACATATATTATTTAACATATTTGCTTCAAATTTTTCTCAACCCCGGTCATAATTTGACCTCTTACTTCTATCACTTAACACCGGTGTAAAATCAAAATATACGATTATTTCGATATTTAAATTTATTTGCTCATAAAACGGTAAAGTTTTAGAGAAAAATATTTTGCACTTTTACTTTTTAGGTTAGTTTACATCTTTCCCTGGGTAGAAGTAACCGTGGTTCCAAAATCGATCTCCCTTAGAATGTATGTATGTATGTTTGCATGTCTGCCTAAAACTTTCGACAGAGGCGACAGATTTTACCAAGGTCAATATCATTTTAAAGTTCGACCTTTCAGACGACAAATATCGAAAAATTGGCTAAAAACATTAATATCTTCACATTCAACTGGGCACTTCTCTACAGGTGGGAGGTCGCTTTTTTCGCCGATTTTTTTGAAAGTCATCCTCTTCTTTCGATTGTCTAGCCTTAATTAAAACCTACGTAACTTCCAGTTTGGCATTAGTCGTAACAGCACAGACGTCAGGGTTTTCCCCGTTCTTTTCCTCCTTCGCGGTATGGGTTCGAGTCTGCCTTCCTACTACCACTTTTTTCTTTTGCTCAATATATGCATCCAAATACCCGAGTAACACCGGGCTGAAATGCTAGTATATCTATAAAAGTGAAAGTGTCTTTGTGTGTGTGTATGTGTCTGTCTGTCTGTCTATGTACATTTCCCTAGGCAATAACTCTGTCAATTTTCAGTCTACAGACTCGAAATTTGATATACAGGGTCTTGAGATTTGGGGAAATCTTTGTGATCGGTTTTCGGCCAAACATTTAGCTGTTAAGGAGTCAAAGTTCAACGATTTGACCTTTGAGAACTCTACCAAACTGTTCCGCCAATTTTGGGTCTAAACACTTAAAATTTTAAATATAGGTTCCTCGGACATGGATCTAACTTAATAACTTGATTTGAGCCCAAAACAATAAATGTTAAGGGGCCATAATAGGGTCAAATTTTAAAAAAATTGACCTCTGCGGTCTCTACCTAATTAATCAGATACTTTCTGGTCTAAACATTTGAAATTTTACATAAAGAGTATTCAGAGATAGGGCAAGCTTTTTAATCAGTTTGTGTAGAAAATTTGAGCTACCAGTATATAAATGTATGTATGTTTGCATGTCTGCCTAAAACTTTTGACAGAGGCGACAGATTTTCACAAGATCAGTATCGTTTTGCAGCCCGACTCTTCAGACGACAAATACAGAAAAATTGGCTAAAAACATTAATTTGTTCACCCTCAACTGGCCACTTTTCTACAGGGAGGGGACGATTTTTTCGCTAATATTTTCGAAAACCACCCCTCTTTTCGATTGTCTAGCATTAATTAAAACCTACGTCACCTCCGGTTTGGCGGTGGTCCTGTTTTTTTCCGTTCTTTTCCTCCTTGCGATTCGGGTTCGAGCCTGCCTTCCTACTACCACTTATTATTTTTTCTCAACACACACCTCCAAACCCCTAGGCAACACCGCCCCCATGCTTATATATATATATATATATATATATATATATATATATATATATATATGTTCTTTCATAAAGTTTTGGTTTTGGTTTTGGTTTCGATTAAAACTGATACACTCAAGTCATATGGACATATTTTTGTTAATCGTTGAACTCCCAACTTTATAATATATAAAAATCGATTGAACATTTACTCTATGATAATATATATGAAATCTGGAACAATTACAATATCATATTTAAGCGTACTTTACGACTGAACTGCGCCGGGCGTCCCTGCTAGCTTACTTTTGCAGTTTTAATAAAAGAGCTACAATGATATCAGAGCGTTTCCATTTACACTGAACATCTACAGAATGCCAACATGAATATATTGCATATGAATGAGTCCCCTGCGGAATTTTCACAAGTCCCGCTAGTTTAGATATGTATTAGCGAATTTATCAGAAGGGCCAGGAAGAAGGCACCTGGGAATTTCTATGCGGTGCCGTAAAAAGGAAATGTAGAGAAAACAATATGTATATGTTTTTATCTCTTTTACACGGCGAGAAGATGTGACACAAGTGTCGGAAACTGAGAAGAACCAGCGCCCCCGAGGAGAAGCACTAGCATTCCGGACTGCAGGAAATTCATTGGCAGCCCCCTCGGCATTTCTCCGTAGAGGGTCGGTTAAGGGGATTAGCAATAAACTAACCCCAAATAGAGAAGTTAACGCCTGGAAGGGTAGATTTCCTAAAACTGGAAATGGCCAGCAATATATTGCGATTAATAGCGAAGAGGCTTTTTTTCGGAAATGGCGTAGGCACTGTTGATTTTGCTGCTGATGGAAAAAAAAAGCATTACCTGGTGAAGATTGAAAAACAATATGGAGAATATGAAAAAATAAATAATTCGGTAAAAAAAAAAAAAGTCGGAATTCCAAACGAATGAAAAATGGGAAATCTCGATAGGAAAACCGTAATGGAAGTGCTTAAGCTGTTTACGATCTAATTTGAACGTGATATTTCGATTTTATTTAATTATCGATTTTATTATTATTTTTTTTTTTTGTTGCCTGTTTTTTGTTGTTTTAAGAGAATGCATTGGTTTTTCTAATGAACGGGGTTCACGAAAAAACATGGCTTCTGCATGCAAATTAATACTATAAAACTGTTATGGTTGATGATAAAAATTGATCTAAACCTTCGCAAAACCTCTGCTGGTGACATACGTATTGCGTTTTTCTTTGCTTTGGTTTCATGTCTTCGCCATCTTTTTATCGCTGTTTATTCTCAAAGAAATAAATGCCATCTTAGGAAAATTCATGCGCATCGATTAAAAGAGAAATAAAAACAATGATCACATTCGACGCATTCAAATAACTTTACTGATTTAGGCACTTCTATGGGAAAGGACCTACGCTGACACGAATATTTCCCCATTGCGATTTACAGAACAGACTAGAAATTACCGAGCCGTTGCCGAATCGTCAATTTGTAAAAACATTTTTTTATTTCATTATTTTCAGACTTTTTAATGCAATGTAACCCAGATGTAAGAGACCTAGATATAATAAAAACCGATATAAGAGAGATTTTCTCTCTTCCAAAAGAGGAGCCTGTGTTAATGTACAGTGTAACCCAGATATAAGACACAATGATAGAGTATAACCAGTATATAAGAGACGTACACACACACACACACACACACACACACACACACACACATATATATATATATTCCGCCCTCCCTTTTCCCCCACCCCACCCACGGAAAAAGTTTCTTATATCCGGGTTACACTCTAATTTTGTTCATTTCAGTAAGTGAAATATTTTTTCTTTTAATTTAATTAGTTTTTCTAACTGCGTTCCATTTAGGGGGAATGGGTTGCAGGTTAAAGTTTTTAAAGCGAAATTTTTTTACCTAAACTAAACTGAAGATAAACCCTAACCCTAACCTGTAACCCAACTGCAACCTAACGTTATTCCTAACGCAACACTAAACTTAACGTAACCCTAACCATAAATTAACCGTAACACTAACTCGATAATAATCTTGAGGTAACCCTAAAAATAACCGTTACACTAACTAAATGGTAATATTGACCTAACCCTCAACGTGATCTTGTTTTAATATTCCTATGTCTTAATGGCGTTTCTCATATTTTTACATTAGATTGCAGCGCTCAAATCGTGAACTACTAAAAACATTTTCGTTTTGGTGTGTTCAAAATCATTCAGCTCGATGTGGACTCTCTCTTATGTAAGAATGTTGACTTTTATCCGTTTGAACTACTATCGGTTAAACAGAAAATATTTAGTCATGTTTTTGTATCAGGAGAATTCGTTTGTTTTTGTTCTTTTATTTTGTCTGTGTGAAGATAAATTCGCTCGATGTAGAACAGGTAACTTTTTCTTTCTTAGCCAATAAAAAGCTTTCATTATATATATATATTGATCTGTGTTTGTTAATAGAAATTCATGTGTGCGGAGCGTTTGCTCAGTTGGTAGAGTGCTTGCCTCGCATGCAAGAGGCTCGGGTTTCGAATCCTGAATTTTGTGTCTAACTGATGAGCCCAAATGAGGGCGAAACTCGAGTCTTAGACTTCCGGTTCGTTGACTATCATGACCCTTGTGGGCTGCGACGTTGTTTGGCTGTGGAATTTACTATATATATATGTATATGTGCGTGTGTATATGTATATATGTATGTATATACATATACATGTTTTACAGACATTTCCACCGCTCGGAAACATGTCACCAAAATGGACTGCGAAAATACTCTTATAAATTCTAAACACATTTTAAATATATTTTAAATATTTCACATTTTGAATACTTTCTGAAAAGGACACTTCACAGAACGTCAGAAACGCGTTAAAAACTATTTCAATGATTTAAAAACATTATTACAATGATCTAAACGAAAACAAGGAATAATAAAATAATGTTAAAAAATACATACCAATTGTTGGTGACCTTTCCCATTTATATATATTTATATATATATTTAAATATTTATATGTATATATATATTTTTATATATATTTAAATATTTATATTATATATATATACATTTATATATATTTAAATATTTATATTATATATATATACATTTATATATATTTAAATATTTATATTATATATATATACATTTATATATATTTAAATATTTATATTATATATATATACATTTATATATATTTAAATATTTATATTATATATATATACATTTATATATATTTAAATATTTATATTATATATATATACATTTATATATATTTAAATATTTATATTATATATATATACATTTATATATATTTAAATATTTATATTATATATATATACATTTATATATATTTAAATATTTATATTATATATATATACATTTATATATATTTAAATATTTATATTATATATATATACATTTATATATATTTAAATATTTATATTATATATATATACATTTATATATATTTAAATATTTATATTATATATATATACATTTATATATATTTAAATATTTATATTATATATATATACATTTATATATATTTAAATATTTATATTATATATATATACATTTATATATATTTAAATATTTATATTATATATATATACATTTATATATATTTAAATATTTATATTATATATATATACATTTATATATATTTAAATATTTATATTATATATATATACATTTATATATATTTAAATATTTATATTATATATATATACATTTATATATATTTAAATATTTATATTATATATATATACATTTATATATATTTAAATATTTATATTATATATATATACATTTATATATATTTAAATATTTATATTATATATATATACATTTATATATATTTAAATATTTATATTATATATATATACATTTATATATATTTAAATATTTATATTATATATATATACATTTATATATATTTAAATATTTATATTATATATATATACATTTATATATATTTAAATATTTATATTATATATATATACATTTATATATATTTAAATATTTATATTATATATATATACATTTATATATATTTAAATATTTATATTATATATATACATTTATATATATTTAAATATTTATATTATATATATATACATTTATATATATTTAAATATTTATATTATATATATATATAATATAAATATTCTATATAAATAAAACATCACATGTGTGTGCCTGTCTATGTGTCTGTATGTAAATGTTTAACCGATATACTCTTAAACTACTGGTCACATAAAACTGAAATTAACGGAAAATAATCAAACATCAAAGATGATTTTATAGCGAGTAAAATCTTCGTTCATATTGATGAACAACTGCTACAGAAATGTCTCGTCAAGTTAAAATGCAAAATGTTCATTTCAATTTGCCGACATATTTGTATTTCTTTCCGCTCATCCCCAAATTAAATTTGATTTTGAAAGTCGCTTAAAATGAGATATTTGTTACCTGTCTTTCGATAGTTCACTTGATAAGGAACGCAGCTGAGTGCAAAATGTTTTGATTTCCATTATTGCTAATAGCACCCAAGTCATTTAATATATAAACGGCTATATGCATGTCTGTCGGTCTCTCTGCCTCCATTTTTTTTTCAAAATCTCTCTCATCAGAAACTAAACGTCGCAAGGCATCGCGACAGATTTGCTGTTTTACAAGCCGTTCTTTTACGGGTCTTTAGCCGGTTTAATTAGTTTTTAAGGGGTCATATATGGCTCAAAATTGAAAAAAATCGTTGTACATTTATCTTAGTTTAGTTTAAAATTTTAATCACTTTGTACATGTGTCGCGTTGATTTAGTGGTAACGTCACCATCTTTGACTGCAACAGTTTCGATTTCGATTGTAGCGGATGGAACCTAATTTCTATTTTTTTTTTACTTTTGAAATCACGAGTCTATAATACAGCATATACGGAATCTGGACAATTTAAAATATCAAATTTAAGTGTTTTTACGGTCTTGCGCCGCCACCATTTTAACTACTACTACTATATATTAGCTAAAGTAAAATATTCAACAGAGAATAATACTAATAAATACTAATTAAAATATTTTTAACAGTATTTTACGACCAGGAAACGCCGCGCGAGTTTCTTAGTAAAAAACTAATATTTACAAAAAAAATTCATAATATCTAATTTATAAATCTCACTGTCTGTCTGTTCGTTTCCATTTTCAAACTCTGTCTCTATCGAAACTAAAAGTCGCAGAGCGACACTAGGGACCTTATATGGGCGAATTTTTCATGAACCGTTCTTCTAGTGGTCTTTTGCTGATCAAAATAGTTTTAAATGGGTTACAAAACGAGTTAAAAATTGAAAAAAATTAGTACATTTTTAATCAGTTTATATGCGTGTCATGTCGGTAGCGTGGTACGTCATCAGCTTTGAATGTTACAGTCTTGCTTTCAATTTCCATTGTAGCTGATGGCACCCAAAATACTTTGTTTGCTTTTCAAATCACGACACCATGAAAACGTATACAAACTATGGACGAATTAAAATATAATATTTAAGCGTATTTTACGCCCGGGCAAAGCCGGGCAAAGCCGGGCGTCCCCTGTTATATATATATATATATATATATATATATATATATATATATATATCTTCTCTTCTTCTCTATCTATCTTCTATCTTTTCTATCTATTCTTTTCTTCTATTCTATTCTATTCTTTCTATTCTTTCTATATAAATAAAATGAACTCATTTTTCTCGTCTGATTTTGACATTAATAGGATTAAAAATCAAGATATTTCATGCAAATATAATATGCACAAACGGCAGAACAATATCTGAGGTGTGTTATAGGCTTATTATTTTTCAAATTCCTCGATAATCTTAGATTTCTATACTTTTTCTGCTGAGAAGTCACGGCTAAAATCGGTTAAGATCAATGGAAGTGGTAAAATATTTTCTCTCTAATAAATTCCTCCTCCCCCTGCTACCACTTAACACCGTTTGGGGATCGTTCACAAGGAACAGTTGAGAAGAGAACACCGGTTTGGCTTCGTAGTTCTTTCATGTGAAGTTATTTACAATCACTAAACTAAGCTGCAGTGCTCTGTGGCGTAGTGGTTAGCGTGCTGGACAATTCACATTATATTTTCACGTTCGCGCCGACCCACCGTAGTCGTTTTTTTTTTTTTTCCTAAACAACTGGAATGGACTTTTCTTGGTGGCCGAACTGTTAACGTTGCAGATGTTTTTTTTTTGTTTTTTTTCACACTTTATTTTCCTACTTTTACTCATGACCCCGGGTTTGATCCTTCCTACTTACCTACCATAACATTTTTTAAAACTCCCCCCCGTCCCGGAAACAAACACTAGGTCAACGCCGGGTACCCCCGCTAGTACCAAATAAAGTCAAGAGTCTGCATCATATCAAATACTATATATAAATAAATATATATATAAATAAATAAATAAATATATATATATGTATGTATATATATGCATATATGTATATATATATAAATAAATAAATATATATATATATATGTATGTATATATATGCATATATGTATATATATATGTATATATATAGATATATATATAGAGAGATATATATGTATATGTATATCTGTAGAAATATACTTTATTTTCTTCTAAATATCCAAATTCTTATTTAATAAGCTCAATGTAGTTACAGAGCAATATAATGAATGGATGACAAAAAGTCTATATTTCATAGTTCGTGATTTTGACCATCTTACAAGTTATTCCTTTAATTCAGGTAACATTTACAATTCTTGACACTATTTGTTTCTTAGCACAAAATCAATGACTTAATTATTATATAAATCTGTGAATCTATTTTGCCCTTTACTCATCAGAAGAAATAGCAACAATCGATCCATCAAAAGGAAACACAGTATTTGTGAGATGGTCAACATCATGAACTTTGGAATATAGACTTTTTTCATTCATTCAATATATATATATATATATATATATATATATATATATATATATATATATATATATATTAGCGGGTCTCGTTAACCTAAGGGACGTTAAATCCTGGTGACAATGAATAAACGGTGCGGTTTTAGGCCTTAACATATGTCAATTTGACTTCTGCACTATGCAAAAAAAAGAAATGACTAAGTCCATCATTTGCTTCCCCCACGTTTAGCCCCAAAAGTCCCCAAGGCCTTAACATATTTAAATTTGAGTTCAGCACAATACTAAACCACTAAATAGACATACACAGAAAATTTTGGACAAATATAGTAAAATAGTCCCAAAAATGGAGTGTTTTTATTAGCACTAAAAGAGCCCCTGGGTCACAATCAAGAGTTATGGCGAAGTATAGACAAACGAAATTATATAGAAATCAGTTAGTTACAACTTTTACGAAAGTTTTATAAAAATCCAAGGCATCATTATCTTTAATAAGCACAAAAGTGTCAATTTTAGCTATTTTAACCCGAAAGGCACCCATAGAGGAGCAACCTGAGTTTTCTCGAAAAATCCGTTCTATTACTTTTCACTCATATCATGCTTAATGTTTGTGCAAAATTTCAAAAAATTTCAAGACGTAGTTTTAAAGAGAAGTGCGGACAGACGAACGGACGAACGGACAAGGGTGAATTTACAGGTCTACCTTCCTTTTTTGCGGGGGACTAAAAAACGCTAATAAAGTTTTGCTCTCGTAAATGTGTAAATAAATCATTACTAAATCCATTGTTTACATAATTTGATATTTGTAACATTTGAAACCGCCATTTTGTGTTCCGGGGCGATTATTACTATCACTTGATTAAAATCAATCATTTTTAAATAACTAGTTTTACAAGAAGGGTTTGCTGTTTAGAAACAAATACGAAGACACAAGAGTAGAATGGGAAGGAGAAATTGTTCCGCATCTTCTCCAGTTGAACCACTTGGGAATCAAAGGCATCAGGCGCCCATCTGTGAAATTAATTTCCCTTCCTCTATAGAAATCGATATTTTGTGTATTGTGAAACTAATCGATCAAATCTCGCTGTGTTTGTATTTTACACTCAAAGGTTCTAAATATCAGGAGTCGAGCAGGAAACATTGAACTTAAGCGACTCCAATTTTCTTCTTTATTCTGTGTAAGAAAAATTGTGTTTCTATTCAACCCCTTTCTCGTTGTCTCAATGTTGTATTCCTGCGCTTGTTTCACGAGTTCTTCAACGGAATATGCTCCGACGAAATACAAAAATTGTATTGTCACGTCTGCTGCAAACAAGGTTGACATTTATTACCAAACCAGCACACGTTCGACACCTGCAAGTACCGTATGTAAGGTATTAGCAAGTTATCCGGGGAAGAAAAATCATTCGATGAGTTGCACACAAGACAATGGATTTAATGTGAAGAATTCGGCATTTTTCGCATTTGTCTAATTTGTCCCAGAAGTATGTGAGTTAAAGAATTGAAACAATATTATACATTCATAGAAAAAATGTTTATCCTATTATAAATTTCTGTACTGTGTGTGTGTGTGACGGTGTTGAAGTTAGCCTACAGGCAACCAACTCAGGCAATTTAGGTAAAAAATGAAGCTTATGACCCAGCGGATGTTTTAGTGGTATTTATATCCATGTTTGGTGTATGGAAATGCAAAATAAATGCAAAGAAATGCAAAGTAGTAGTGGTTATAGGAGTTAAATCGGTGGGAGTAGCAGCAGAGACAAAGATAGTAGTGGTAATAGGAGTTAAATTGGTGGGAGAAGCATCAGCAGCCATTAGGCAAAGTGGTGGTGAGAGACATTAAATCGGTGGGAGTGCAGCAGCAGTCAGAGATTAATATTGGTTTAAAAATACAAGATTTTTTTATTTTAAGAAAATATTACTTCCATTTACTCCATTTGATTAACAAAACAAAAAGGACTTTCCCGGATTTGAAACAAAAAAAAAAGAAAAAAAAAAGTAAGTAAAAAGGTTTCGATTAATATTGGTTGAAAAATACAAGATTTTTTTTGTTTACTTAAAAAAAAATTACTTCCATTTTCTCCGTCTGATTAAAAAAATTAAAAAAAGACTTTCTCTGATTTGCCCAGGGTGGTCAGTTTAGACTACCGGTCATTAAATATAATAATACTTTTACCCATGTATCTCATATTTCTTTCATTAATATTGATTGAAAAAATACATTTTTTTTTTACTTTTTGAAACTAATTACTTTCATTTTCTCCGTCTGATTAAAAAAAAGTAGACTTTCTCTGATTTGACCAGGGTGGTCAGTTTAGACCACCGGTCATTAAATTGAATAAAATAATAATTTTGCCCATGTATCTGAGATTTTTTTTCGTTAATATTGGTTGCAAAAAATACAAGATTTTTTTCTTTTTAAAACTAATTACTTCCATTTTCTCCGTCTGATTACAAAAAAAAAAAAAAAAAAAAAAGGGACTTTCTCTGATTCGACCAGGGTGGTCAGTTTAGACCACCGGTCATTAGATAAAATAATACTTTTACCTATGTATCTCATTTTTTTTCGTTAATATTCGTTGAAAATACAATATTTCTTTTTTGTTAAAGTAGTTCAAGGAGATATCTCCTACAGGAGAACCGACGAAAAAATAAGTAATTGCTAACTTTAGTTTCGTAAATAATGGTTGTGTAAATACATTGTATTTACTCGCTTTTCTTTCACAATATGCATCCATCTGGCTGCAACGGGGCTACTTGCATAAATAAAATAATCATAAAGAAAAAAGTCAGTTAGGTGGTCAGAAAGAGCAGAGTTTGTCACCATTTCTTTGCTATCCGACATCAGACACAACCACGCACCCCATACATAGAAAAAATAATTTATAATTAAAAACTGATTTGTCTGTGTGAAATAAATGCAATATATTTTTGTAGATCAGCTGTGTTGTGATTTTTCTTCTCTGTCAGTGTGCGCATACATTTGTACCAGCGACAAAGTAGATGTTAACATTTATATTGACTGGACAAACGCATTTTGACTAACCGCCCCAGCGAATACGTAACACGTGTATCTATAGATCCGCCATTCATTCATGTATGGTGTGTTGTTGCCATATTTTTCTTGTTCATCAAAAGCACGTCTTTCCCCCTTGGTATGTGTACGAAAAAATAGCTTCCGAACTATAAGATTCTGAACAGTCTACTTACCTCCAACTCCTGTCTCATCGCTTCAATGATATATTTGTGTGTTATTTTTACAATTTCTTTAATAAAATTTCCCCCAATGAAATAATTGAACTTGTAAGCTTCCAGGTAAATGCTTCAAACCAATGTGACTAGCAGGAAAACCGCATCCCCTCACTTAAAATTTTCTTATTCTCTGAGTGTACCAAAATGTACAAATTTAAATGTAATGTAAACAATCACTTTGCTGCTTAATTCTCAACTTAAAGCATATATCTATTATAATAAATTCGTATAGTTGTCTGTGTATTCATAAGTTAATTAACATGTAGAAAGGCACAAAGTTTCACAAATAAATTTCCGGCGTATCTTAAATAGCATGTGACTAAAACCTCCGCCAGACAACGTGTTTTAACCTGTTTATATATATATATATATATATATACTAGCTGTATATAACCGGCGTTGCCAGGTTAAAACACGTTGTCTGGCGGAGGTTTTAGTCACATACTATTTAAGATACGCCGGAGATTTATTTGTAAAACTTTGTGCCTTTCTACATGTTAACTAACTTATATATATATATATATATATATATATATATATATATATATATATATATATATATATATATATATATATATATATAAAGAGAGAGAAAGAGAGAGAGAGAGAGAGAGAGAGAGAGAGAGAGAAAGAGACAGAGACAGAGAGAGATTTGCCTGTATGGGGGAAAGGAGAAAAGAAGATGAATGGAGGGGGAGAAATAAATAATAATTTTTATATGCGTCCAATCATCTAAAATGCTAGTATATATATATATATATATATATATATATATATATATATATATATATATACATATATATATATATATATATATATATATATACATATATATATATATACATATATATATATATATATATATACATATATATATATATATATACATATATATATATATACATATATATATATATATACATATATATATATATATACATATATATATATATATACATATATATATATATATACATATATATATATATATATATATATATATATATAAGTGACCTTGTTTGTTTATGTGCGGAACAGCTGCTATCAAACTATTCTGTCAATTTTTGGTCTGCAAATATGAAACCTGATATACGGGCTATTCAGACTTGTGGAACAAATTTTATTTGTTTTTTAGCACCAAAAAAGGTTGCTAATGAGTCGAAATTTAAAAACATTGGAACTTGGTAGGAGTATGTCGAACTGCGCGTTTTTAATCATGCGCAAACATACATTTATCCCTTTAAGTCATTCACTTCGTAAAACTTGATATGCATGTGGTTTTAGCTCAGATAGTATTGCTAAACGCCGAAGAACTAAATTATTTAATTTTGATTCTAGTTAATGGCATATGAGTCATATTTTTTATAACTTCTGACATCACTACTGTGTATTGGGTACAATATAATAATCAATAGAAAACTGAATCTATAATAATAAATACTAAATCTGCATGAATTAAAATATATTTAATTGTATTTTATGACTACAACATGCTGGACGGTCTCCTAGTCTATATATCCATAAAAGTGAGAAAGTGTGTGTGAGGACACTTCTCAACCTATATACTCAAAGAATATTTAGTCTACAGACTTAAAATTTAGTATATAGAGTATTCATGCACGCGGAACACTTTTTAATTGGTTTTCATCCAGAAAACTAGACTTCGTGGTTTAGTGGGGGGATGCCCTTTTCTCTACCCTGCAACCTCTCTCCCACAGAAGAGACGTTGCGAGCCTATCCTTGTTTTATCGTTATTTTCATGGCAGGTGCTCGTCTGAACTCCAATCTCTGGTCCCCCCTCGCCAATCTTTCACGAAAAACACCCGTCTAGCCGAATCCATTGTGAAAAATTTCCGCCGCTCTATATCTGTGCCTAAATCAAAACGCGGATTCCATGAACAAAGCTTCTTTCTTAGAACTGCACGCCTGTGGAACTCTGTTCCGTCTGCCTGCTTCCCTCCGGACTACAACTTGGATGCCTTCAAGTCCAATGTTAACAAATTCTTAATGAACCGCCCCCCCCCTAATTAAACACTTCATCAAATCTCCACACTAACGTAATGTGCTTGCAATAACCCTTATCCCTGAGTGGCTTCCGGGCCTTGATAAGTGGTGATCACTGTGTAAAAAAAGAGCTGCTAAGGAATCAAAATTGAAAAATTGATACATGGGGGGGAATCATCGGATTTTTATCTGTTTGTCATCTGAATCGTTCACATACCAGCTTCCTTATATTAAGAATTTGAAGGTTTGAAACACTTTTAAAGATCATGGCACGCTGGTCTGATAGTTATCATACCTGACTCACTGTCTTTAGGGCTTGGTTTCGATCTCAGCTCGAGTATTTTTTTTGTTTACAAAACTGAACTGTTTAGATAAAAACATAATACTCGCATGCACATGTCTAAGATTCTTTCTGTGTTTTTTTTTGTTGTTGTCTTTATTTTTTAAAAGGAATTGAGCGCTTAGTTTAATACCTGGAATGCCGCGTAAATTCGCTACTTTCCTATAAATCTTTCGCCTTAGTCATGCATTTCACTGGCAACATGTCCGGCTGGGCTGAATCCAAGTAAAAATAAATAATAAATCAAATATAATTACAAAGTGAAGAAACCAATATGTATTTTGTAATAATAATTATCGAAGTTTATTGTTCTTATTCCCACGACCCATAAAAATAAATCTAGATGCGTTGGGCGATGTCAGGTGAAATGGAGTTGTAGTTATCCAACAAACAGACCTGGGTCTATCAACTGATATAGCAAGGCACTAAATCTTGCTGTCACACATATAGCTTGCTTGCAGTTATCGCGTCAATCCAGGCATACGATACGTCTCTTAAAATCCCTCAGTATTCAGGCTGAAGTTTTTTTTGTGCATAGGTATCACCATTTATTAAAGCCCAGAGGCCACTCGAGGATAAGGATTGAAAAGTGTAGTAGTCAATTGGACAATATAGTAATTGTTAGTAATGGAAATTCGGTGAACTTGTTTACGTTGAACTTGAAGACAACCATAACGTAGTCAGTTGGAATGCAGACAAACGGAAGACAGTTCCACAGGCGTGCAATTCTAATAGAAAGTTTGTTCATGGAATCTACGTTTAGGTTTAGGCACAGATAAAGAGTGGGGAAAATTATTGATAGTGTTTTTAGCTAGACGAGTGTTTCTCGTGAAAGTTTGGCGAGGGAAACCATAGATTGGAGCTCAGACAAGCACCTGCCATGAAAATAACGATAAAGTAAAGACGGGTTCGCAATATCTCTTCTGTGACAAAAGGGCATCCCCACTAGGCTACGAAATCTATTTTGAACTCTGTCAAGGCAGGATTAGTACTTCCTAGCAGTTCCTGCCCAGATGCGACTCTACAGAATATTACTGACTCTACAGAATATTAAATCTAACGTAAACTAACATCTCGTTAATCTTTCCTAAGCATAGTCCCAAGTAGTAGGTCCTTATGACTAAGATATGTTAGAGATGGGCGTGAGTTAAAAAAAAAGGGAGTCATATAGGTGAGTGGTGACCAAGATCAGGAAAACAGAATCATTTCCAGAATTGAATGAAAGACGAGTAGCTCAAAGTTAAGGCAAGAGGCAGCACGGAAAACGATGTAGTGAAAACAGAGGTATGAGAGGAAAATGACAAACGACACTACTTTTTTGAGCTGAGAGAAAACAAAGGCTTTCAGTTGTGGAAAAAAAGTACGACAGGGATCGCCTATAAGCGGAATCTGCATTCTACAAAAAATAAGATCCAATTTGTTATTTTTTGTATTATTTGTTGTGCGGATATATTTTGTCTTTGCGATAATTTCCTTTCCTTCTTGTTAGCTCCTTACATTAAGTGGCTTTACGACTTCTCTTGAGCGATTTACATAAATACAACTTGTATAATTTGGTTCGATTTTTCGAACAACAAATGCGTGAATTATTTGGATTATTCGAGCAACTGTCGTCATGCTGATTACAACATTTTGCTCGAAGAATTCAAATAATCCAAATTATCAATCCTTATCTCCAAAAAGTCCAAAAACATAAGAAATGTCTGTTGTTCTCCTTAGCTATCACCATGTAAGAGTTTTTTTTATGCAACAAAGCAACCAGATGTGTAATAGGCCACAATTTAAGGAAAACATTGTCACAAGTTTGTTAAACGACTTCAATGTATTTCCGAGTTTGCGGACTAATCGATCAGCATTTTCCGAACATTTTTTCCATGGATTTCCAGACACTTGTCTTGTCGAGCTGTCCTCTTAAATAATTAAATTCTTAATTTCCACCAATCAATATCATTAGCATAGTATCTCATTCACCCCATGATAGACAATAATCATTATTTTCCAACAGCTTTCGGACATTGATGAGCAGAGACCTTATCTCTTGTAAAAAAAAGCTGTTTTGTTCACTCATGCGAAGTGCGTTCTTTTTTCTGTGTATGAGTCTGTTCACGTGTCATTTTTCAACCTTTGTTAAGAAAAACTGTTGTGATCTTCGTAATGGAATAGACTATTTCTCATTTAACTTCATAGTAAAAGAAAATCCAGTGGAAACGGTTCTATGAAATTGGTCTTATTTCAAATAATATTTTGTGGAAACAGTTCCTGAGATTGGTCATTATTTCAAATAATATTTTATGGAAACAGTTCCTGAAATTGGTCATTATTTCAAATAATATTTTGTGGGAATAATTCCTAAAGTTGGTTTATATTTCATATCATATTTTGTGGAAACAGTTCCTGAAATTGATCTTTATTTCAAATAATATTTTATGGAAACAGTTCCTGGGATTGGTCTTTATTTCAAATAATATTTTGTGGAAACAGTTCCTGAAATTGGTAATTATTTCAAATAATATTTTGTGGAAACAGTTCCTGAGATTGGTCATTATTTCAAATAATATTTTGTGGAAACAGTTCCTGAGATTGGCCATTATTTTAAATATTATTTTGCGGGAATAATTCCTGAAATTGGTCATTATTTCAAATATTTTGTGGAAACAGTTCCTTAAATTTGTCATTATTTCAAATAATATTTTGTCGGGATAGTTCCTGAAATTTATCTTTATTTCAAATAATATTTTGTGGAAACAGTTCCTGAAATTGGTCATTATTTCAAATAATATTTTGTGGGAATAATTCCTAAAGTTGGTTTATATTTCATATCATATTTTGTGGAAACAGTTCCTGAAATTGGTCATTATTTCAAAGATTATTTTGTGGGAATAATTCCTAAAGTTGGTTTTTATTTCAAATAATATTTTGCGGAAACAGTTCCTGAAATTGGTCATTATTTCAAAGATTATTTTGTGGGAATAATTCCTGAAATTTATCTTTATTTCAAATAATATTTTGTGGAAACAGTTTCTGGAATTGGTAATTATTTCAAATAATATTTTGTGGAAACAGTTCCTGAGATTGGTCATTATTTCAAATAATATTTTGTGGGAATAATTCCTAAAGTTGGTTTATATTTCATATCATATTTTGTGGAAACAGTTCCTGAAATTGATCTTTATTTCAAATAATATTTTATGGAAACAGTTCCTGGGATTGGTCTTTATTTCAAATAATATTTTGTGGAAACAGTTCCTGAAATTGGTAATTATTTCAAATAATATTTTGTGGAAACAGTTCCTGAGATTGGTCATTATTTCAAATAATATTTTGTGGAAACAGTTCCTGAGATTGGCCATTATTTTAAATATTATTTTGCGGGAATAATTCCTGAAATTGGTCATTATTTCAAATATTTTGTGGAAACAGTTCCTTAAATTTGTCATTATTTCAAATAATATTTTGTCGGGATAGTTCCTGAAATTTATCTTTATTTCAAATAATATTTTGTGGAAACAGTTCCTGAAATTGGTCATTATTTCAAATAATATTTTGTGGGAATAATTCCTAAAGTTGGTTTATATTTCATATCATATTTTGTGGAAACAGTTCCTGAAATTGGTCATTATTTCAAAGATTATTTTGTGGGAATAATTCCTAAAGTTGGTTTTTATTTCAAATAATATTTTGCGGAAACAGTTCCTGAAATTGGTCATTATTTCAAAGATCATTTTGTGGGAATAATTCCTGAAATTTATTTTTAATACAAATAATATTTTGCACAATTGTTAGTATTTCAATATAGAACGTGACGAGTAAAGTGGAATTGCTTCCAACAGAAAATTCTTCGAACACTTCAGTTAAACTTGAAATTAGCAATTAGGAGGAAGAACATTCCTGCGCTTTTCTATGTAATCTTCGCTCATTAAAGTGTATAGAAGATAGTCTTTCTTAGGTGTTGGCTATTAATTTGTTTTCTTTAGTTCTTCCTTTGTCTATAGTTATTTTTGTTGTTTTATTTGCATTTAAAGTTTTTATATTTATATTTTTTTTTACGTGTTAAATTAATCTTTTTTTTTTACGTTCTTTTTTACTTCACCGAATATTGTCCAATGGCGACTTCCGGTTGGTTAGCCTGAAACAAACAAGATGGACGCCGCGAATTAATTTACTTCATATTAGAGCAATTTGGGATTTAAACTTAGATTGGATTTTAAATGAAGAGTTTTTTTTTACCATTTCCCCATTATTAGCGTCATTCTATTCTCATTTTCTAGAACTTTTATTTCTGTTACGCATTTTATTCTAATTTTCCTTTTAGAATCTTTTTCTTTTTATCTTTATTTATAATCCGTGTCATCTTTTTCTTTTCTTACTACTTCCGGTGTTCATTATTTTCGAGTTATTCTTTTTCCCTTATATTCTCCGATTTATCCTTCCTTTTTCCATTTCTTTTTGATAACGATTTTTTCTTCTTTTCTTTCGTTTTAATTGTATATACGCTTATCTTTCACGTGTTTATTTCCCTTTTTTAATATTTTACTTTTTTTAATGGAATGTTCTCAATTATCCTCTCGTACATTTATTCTTTCAATCTCTATTCTTGTCCGAGTTATAATCGCTTGCTTGACTTCATTACTTTTCCCTTTCATCCAAGTATTCATTCTCTTTTCTATTTGCCATAGTTAAATAACAGCTAAAAATAAACGAAAACCACGTAGTTGCATCTTCCGGCTCCTTCTTCTCTAAATATACTAAGTTTTTACTTAATACAGGGTGCCCCCCCGCCTAAAACGAGCCCCAACTCTAATTAGGCCCCGTTTCTTAGTGTTTTATCCGAATGAAATGAAACTTTGGCAATAACTAGTTTATTATATTCAAAACATCACATCAAAACACTAGGGTCTTAGGCATTTTTTTCTCCGTTGACTGTAAAATGCTCAGAAAAACAATTGGATGTCCTCTGTTTTTTTTGGGGGTCACCCTGTATTATGCTGTAGTCACTCAGAATATATATATATACACATACATACATATATATATATATATATATATATATATATACTATAATATAATATAATATAAAACTGAATGTCTGTGTGTGTGTATGTGTATGTGTGTGTCTGGTCACGAATAGGCTCCTATATGGTTGACTATTTAAAAAAAAACTGATTACATATAATGATATAAGATGTATCGAGACACAGGAATGGGTATGTTTGATCTGGCAGAACGGTGGTTCATTAAAATTGTGGGGTCTGCGTTTGCGCCTTGTCCACAAAGTATGGAAATAAAAAATAATAATAAAAAAAAAAACGTTTACAAGTGTTTTTGATATAGATGTATATAATAATACTTTGCTAAGTATGTTTCAACTTAAATGGGGATGGTATAATAAAATTGTTGGGTCTGCGTTCGCGCCTGGCCTCCATAGAATGGAAATAGGCACAAACTTTAATAAAGACTTTTCATATCTATCTGCGTAAGTATACTTTGATAATTATGTTTCAGTTTGAAGAAATATGGTATAATAAAATTATGGGGTGTTCGTTCGCACCTGACCTCCATAGAATGGAAATCTATCACAAAGTTTAAAAAGGTTTTTTTTTAATATAGATCCACAGAATATTGTGATAAGTGTTTCAGTGTGAACAGCTTTGGTATAATAAATTATGGTGTTTATCTATTTTATTTTTACTTTTATTATATTTTGCTTTGGTGTTGATACCCTCAAATTCGAAGCTATCTCTTTACAACCCTTACTTTTCATAACTTATACTTTCATAAATCAGAGTCCATTTTCTGTAGGCTGTTTTTGAACCCAATCAACGACGGGTACTTTTGCTAGTATATATATGTGTGTGTGTATGTGTGGGTGGGTGTGTAAAGAATAAAATCCACATTACAAAAGTATATGCTAGTGTGTATAGATTTGATCATCACTTCTATAAGGGAATTACATCAATAGGGATAAGGGATACAAATTCACTTTATACCAAGGTATTCTCAGGCCTGATACTTCAAGATGTAATCTATATGCACACGTATGTATTTTTGTATTTTCGATTCTTTCTGTGCGTATCTTAGCTCTCCCTTCTATTAAGCTTTTGATTTTTCCGATAAATTAAATCTCCATTAAAAGAATATTCTTATTCTTTTTGTATACCCTCACACACACACACACACGCACACACACACACACATATATATCTATGATAATTGAAACGTCTTGTCAGACGAGTGCCACTCCTTCAGACGCGTAAAGTCCATGCGCCCCAAAATCACTTCTATCGCCACAGGACCATTTTTATAGACAAATGCCTGAGGGAGTATCTATACGCATATGATGTTACAGAGTCTTAGCTTTATACGACAGCTAAGTCTCTCTCTCGGTTCAAAATATTGAGATCCATCAACAAGCAAGAGCAAGATAGCCAGCAACAAGTTAAACTTCAGACCAGCTTAATGCGGGTGCTGATCTCCCGCTTTATCGTTTTTTTTTTGAATCAGAGATTTGCTTCTCCTAGAAAGGTTGCTTTCACCACGGTTTACGGGAGCCCTCTCCACCCCAACACACACATACATAAACACACAAACAATATATATATACATATACATATGTATATATCCACATACAGACACACAAACAATATATATATATATATACCTACGTACATACATACATACATACATATATATATATGTGCGTGAGGGGATTCAAAACATTGTTAATTCACTGCCCGCATAGCAGCAGTCGAATAGCGCAACGGTTAGTCGTTTGGGCAGTCGGGTTTCGACCCTGGTTTGAGGTAATTGCCGCACTGATGAGGTGTGAAACAGCGAAACAGTACTGTATGTGGATGGCCTATATATATACATATATATATATACATATATATATACGTGTATATATATGCACACACACACACGCACACACACATACACACACACACACACACATATATATATATATATATATATATATGCAAGGGAGAGACGTTGATGTTCTGGTACATTTAAGACGGTGATGCTGGATTTCTAGAAGTCTATTTAAAGTTAATCATTTGAAAAATTTAGTTACGTAATATTATATAGATATAATTATAGAGAAAATAAAAAGGAACAAACCGTATTATGTGTTCATCAACGTTTCGTCTTTATTTCGAGACTTCCTTGAAATAATTATATAATATATATTATCATTTTTATATATAAGTATATTATAAAATAATAATATAATATATATATAATAAAAATAATAGTAATAATAGTTATATATAATGTTTATTTATTTTCGGATTTTCCTTATAATTGAGCACTCTGCTGAATTTCTTTTTCCAATAAAAACTTATTATATATATATATTATTGAGTTAATGTAAGCAAAAATCAAATATATGAATGTCGACATTTACATTGAACTGGTCAAGCGATATGCGACAACATTTGGGATCTCGCTTTGGAGTATTACTAGTCTAACCACACTGATTAGTCGAAGAGATGTCGAAACATGTGCATTTAGATAACCATATTATAAATTCATATAAGTGTGAGAGCGAGAAAATGAAAATGTTTTCAAGTGATTCACTTGAAATAGATCTAAGAAATGTCTCCAGATCCAGTGTCGTCGTCTCAAATGAACCAGAACATCAACGTCTCTTCCTTGCAGCCATTATAACCCATCACATCTCTCCAATATCCAAATTGTGGCACTTCTGGTCCGGTAAACTTCTCTCTACGCCCATTTGCTAATGAGATTGTATGAGCGAGGCGAGAATAGTTTAAAATAAACACCGGATATTCTTGGTGCGTGAGTGAAATTAACGAAATGATATACGCGGTGATGGTCTTTCTTTTTTTAAATTCGAGTTATAAATGGAATAGCCACGGGTAGAGGGACGAGAACTAGCTGATAAAAGAATATCGACACGTATTTTTGATCATGGATTATCGGACTTAAAAAAGTATTATCAGTAATTTAAGGGGAGATAAATCCTGCATATATTTATCTCGCGTTTGAAGCAACCGAAGCGAATAATTAAAATTAAATTCATGTAACTTGTTCATAGTAGAAGCGAATGGATATATGAATTTGGTATTTTAAGTTCGTTTTCTTATGATGTAGCCATTTCTAACTTAGATACAAATAGGAACATTGTATGTATATATATAGGGCGAATGAACTCTTTTTCTGGGTCAACGGCCAACTAGCACCGTGTATATTTGTGTGTGTGTATATGTGTATTGGGGTGGAGAGGGCTCCCGTAAGCCGTGGTGAAGGCAACCTTTCTAGGAGAAACAAATCTCTGATTTAAAAAACCATAAAGCGGAAGACCAGTACCCGCATTAAGCTGGTCTGCAGTTTAATTTGTTGCTGGCTATCTTGCTCTTGCTTGTTGCTGGATCTCAACATTTTGAACCGAGAGAGAGACTTAGCTGTCGTACAAAGCTAAGACTCTGTAACATCATCTTTGTATAGATACTCCCTCAGGCATTTGGGCTCATGGATTTTAAATGCCTGAGGGAGTGGCACTCGTCTGACAAGACGTTGCAATCATCATATATATATATATATATATATATATATATATATATATATATATATACAGGATGCCCTACTTCAAAGTAGCCCGATAACACTAATCTTTCTCTAATAAATTTGTACGGATTAAGCGGCCCACTTAAAAGTAGCCCTACCTCTCCAATCTTTTTCTTATGGACCAACTGACACCACACCATAAAATTCAGCATCCCACGGATCACTGACTCGAGTTCAGGACATGTTTACGGAAGAGAGAACAATAAGCAAAGGCTTATGGCCACCACGTTCCCCGGCCTTGTCATCATGTGATTTTTATGCAAGTAAGCCTCACTATCTAGACCAACAAAAGGAGAACATAATCAATACTATCAGGAGAATCACCAGAGAATATCAACAGACAGTATTTGCAAACATATATGTCAACGAAAGGCACTTCCAGCATCGTTTATAGCACTACAGGTAATTAAAAAAAAAAACTGCTACAGGTAACTTAAATATATATATATATATATATATATATATATATATATATATATATATATATATATATATATATATATAACGATTTGATCACTGTCTGTCTGACGTAATGAACATTTAAATTAAAATGTTTAAAATTCAACGCTATTTCATACGGTTAATAGTAGCCGAATGGATGCGGCCTCCGCTAATCGAGCCAGAGATGTCTCGTGTCGCGGGGTTCGAATCGTTCGACTGGTAGTAATCGTGACACCCTTCACTGAAGAATCTCGAAAGGATGAAACACTAGTGTCTGTAGGTATTTAATTATTATAGTAAAAAAATAATTATGACAGCCCCTTTAAGAAATTCGTTTCTTATCGTTGAGCACTTTCCGTTGAATTAAAAAGTCGGTCAATTTAGCTCTTATGCGTAGATCATCGTATAACGATTTGATCACTGTCTGTCTGACGTAATGAACATTTAAATTAAAATGTTTAAAATTCAACGCTATTTCATACGGTTAATAGTAGCCGAATGGATGCGGCCTCCGCTAATCGAGCCAGAGATGTCTCGTGTCGCGGGGTTCGAATCGTTCGACTGGTAGTAATCGTGACACCCTGCACTGAAGAATCCCGAAAGGATGAAACACTAGTGTCTGTAGGTATTTAATTATTATAGTAAAAAAATAATTATATATATGTGGGAGGGGATCGCTCGGAGGTAAAGGAAAAAGGGTGTGGTATATATATATATATATATATATATATATATATATATATATACCTATGTTGTGTCTTTCTTATCTCTACCTTGTCATCCAAGCTTACAATGTGTCACGTCTAAAGTTAAAATAATCATAAACAAATATGTAAAGACAGAAACTCAATCGAATAAAACATTAAATTTTAAACATTTCTTAAAACCTTTCCTTTCAAATTTTCTTTTTTCGTCATTAGCGAAAGAATCGATATTTCATGCTAAACGTGGAAATATTTTTTGACATATTTTTTATAAAAAGGTGTGTGTTAAAAAAGGCAGTTCAAAGAATATTTCATTTAATTATTTTTTCAAATACAAATAACAATTAAATTTATGTAAGAAATAAGTAAAATACACTCAAAACATTGGAAAAAAATAATGCAATTATATGAGGTTTTTGAATTTTTGAGATGAGGATTAATATTTCCTATTATTTGGATTCATCGGATTACTGAGTGTGATTTTTACAACGTTTCGGTCGATGTAATCTCCGGCCTTCGTCAGGTGTATCTTGTTGAATTCGGAAATGTTTCTGGCGAACTCGGAAATTTGGATGGAATTTCGAGCGGAACCCTTTATTTACTTTACAAGAGTAGCGTGCTCTTGATTGAGTATAGTCCGAAGAAAATTGCAATTGTATTTTTTAGTCGCCCACACTGAGGATTGAACCTTCAACCTTCAGGAGAATATCAATTTTTACAGTTGATTTTTCTAAGTACTCTAACCAATGCGCTACACTCAGAAAATCACACTCAAGATGAGAACAATAGTCCGATGAATCCAAATAATACGAGTGTAATTATGTATTCACACATGGCGAATTCTGTTGAAAACAGTTCTGGTCTCCGTTTATTATGTTCTAAAATGTTTCTAATTCAAGAATAGATAAAGAAAGTTAAAAGGGTCATAGGGGTCATAGTTAAAAGGGTCATAGGGGTCATAGTTAAAAGGGTAATAAGGGTCATAACGAATTTTGACGGCGAGACGTCATAGCATGACCAAGATGGAGCGAAAAAGGTAACAGAATCTCTTCCATAACTAGATTTGACGGCTATCGTACATGTGAAGCGATACCTTACCCCAAGCTCAGGTATTGGTTGTTGTGTGTCATGAAGTCTTTATTTACTCGTATCTTGCTCTGCTGGTTAAAATATTTTCTCTATTTGTAGTGTTGAGTTAATGAATAAATTTCTTATACCAATAAAAACTCCATTTGAAAAAAGACTTGTGTTCCGGAAATGTGTCAAGGGGGAAAAACTATGCGCATGCGTTCTAAAAAAAGCATGTGTATTGATAGGATAGACGTGACAACGCATCTCTACACGTAGATGTGTGGAGATTAGTGTTGGGGCGATTCATCGGAATCGAAATCGGGAATCGAAAAAGTCAGAACTTTTGCGGGTGTCGGAATCGGTATCGGAATCGAATCTATGCATATAACTTTTCAAATGGCAAAAATGAGTTTTTTTTTATTGTCTTTCTATTGTCTAATTTTTGTTTGTTTTTGTTTTAAACTTTATTTTTCACGGCTTGTATTAATGATTGGTACGTCTTTTTTGATTTAGTAAAACTAAAATCTATAGATTACTCTTAACACGTGTATTTTTACGTTTGCTAATATATATACATATATATATATATATATATATATATATATATATATGCATATATTACATGGGGTTTGTGGTAATTCGCCCCCCCCCAAATAACAACTATAAATTTAGAAATCTAAAATAATCGGAATCATAGTTGCATCGGAATCAGAAATTGAGAAAAGAATCAGAAATTGTATCGGAATCGGGAATTTAGTACGAAATCGGTAAATTGTATCGGAATCGGGAATTTAGTACGAAATCGGTAAATTGTATCGGAATCGAGAAAAATATTGGAATCGTCCCATCACTAGTGACTAACTAACTGTACCTGTAGCGGCATTCACCCTGGATGGGTTGAGCTGGTTCCAGTGGTGTTAATCGCATCTCGTGTCAAAACCATCCACCCCTGTCGGCAGGCAGTAGAGTCAACGGCATGAGCCAGCCATTCACGGTTCCAGAGACGGACATCAAAAACGCGAGGACCGAAAATTACCCCCATATCTGCTTTTACTGTTGCGAGCCAAGTTTTGCATTGGCCACATTGCTGCTTCTTCCAATTAGTAGGTGCAATAGGTGCCACCAATTAAGGGACGAACTCATCCCTCGGCCTGCGCAGCACGTGACCGAACCACCAGAGTCTCCTTTTCAGCAGAGTATCCTCTAGGCTAGGATGTTACATCTAGCGTGTATTATCGAATTAGGAATCCGGCCGGGGAGACAAATGCGCAGGATACGACGGAGGCAGGAGTGATCGAAGACTTCACGTTCATGAAGAACCCCTCTACGCAGTGGGACAAAATAACTAGTGGACAAGTTTATTCTCGTTTGGGGCTTATTTTAGCTTTAGTTTTGTGTAATAACACAAATATAAAGAAGAGATACTTTCAAAACATTATTCAGTTTTCAGGTTTTCATTGTTTATAAACAGTTTTCAAAAATACAGAATATTTAACACAAGCTAATTTGAAAGCCAAACGAAAAGACAGCTCGTAATTTATATTAAAACTTTAATTAAAACTTGGACAGTTTTATAGAGAATTTAATTTTAATTTTTTTTTTTACATGGGGGTCACCACTTATCAAGGCCCGAAGGCCACTCAGGGATATGGGTTATTGCGTGTACAGTAATCAATGAGATAGTATTGTAGTAATCATTAGTATTGGGGGTTTTGATAGAGTGTCTTACTTAAGGGGGTGGTTTGTCAGGAGTTTGTTTATGTTGGACTTGAAGACGTCCAAGTTGTAGTCAGGTGGGAAACAGGCAAGTGGCAGAGAGTTCCACTGGCGTGCAGTTCTAAGAAAGAAGCTTTGCTCATGGAATCTACGTTTGGATTTAGGCACAGATAAAGAGTGGGGGAAATTATTGACAGTAGTTTCAGCCAGACGGGTATATCTCGTGAAAGATTGGCGAGGGGGGTACGAGGGATTGGAGCTCAGACGAGCACCGTCCATGGAAATAACGATATGCGTTGTATTTTTACTTTACAGTTCTTAACTGTTATAGACTGTTACCAACATAATTATTATTAAAAAAAATTGAATTGCTTTGTGGCAGCAAAATATACAATAATATATTTCAAAGAATATGCCCACGCGTTCTGAAAACAAGCATCAGTATAAATAAGATAGACGTGAACAGGACAACTGAAAGTATACTATTTCGTCGAATTCCGATCTATATATTTGTTGTTATTATGATCACAGTATAACCAGTTGGTGGGGAGTAGAATATGGGCCTTGGATTTACTTTCGACAGCTTCATAAGTATCCACTCCTTTATTTTCTCCTTTAGAAAAATTCCATGAGCGATGTTTCTGACAAAGAGGAAATAATTGCTGTTTTCTATCTATCATTAATCGTTGGCATGTTTTAGACCGTGAAGTAGAATTGTTTAGTGCTTTACATCAAGTGGCTTCCTGCCCTGTCTGTATCGATTTCTGTAGGAGAGTGTATTGGACATTTTAGAGATCTACGTATATGTAAATGGGGTCTGCTTCTTTGATGAATTACACTATGTTGAGTATGTGTACAGTAAATAGAACTATATTCAAGTAGTCATAAATCGATAATGAGCGCCAATCTAGGAGTACAACGAACATAAAGGATAGTCGATGTTATTTTAAATTCGGTCAAATTCTAGAGAATATTTAGGCACATGATACTCTTTCACTGAAAAAAAAAAAAGACTTCATAATCCAAAAAAAAATCTTACTCTATTTTTTCAACTGCATCTCATCCGATTTGCTTTCGATTTTAGCTGATGACAGCAAGTAATTTTCTTTCTTTTTACTTTCGAAATTACTGCTATAAATTGGGTACAATGCAATAATAAATAGTGAATTGGCTCTATAATGATATATAACAAATCTGCAATGATTAAAATAACATATTTAAGCGTATTTTACGACCGGGAAACGCTGGGCGCCCTTTTAGTAAACACTATAAGAAGGAAACTGTAAGAACATGAATCAGTTTCGAAGTTTTCTATTGTTTATAAACAGTCTCCAAAAGTACAGACCATTTAACACAAGCTAAGTTGACCCCCACTTCAAAAAAAAAGCAGCAGGTAATTTACATCAAATGCATTATAACGTTGACACTTTTCTAGAGAATATAGTTTTAATGCGTTTTGTATAAGTTATATGTTGTTTGTGGCTGTTAACTGTTATAGACTGTTCCTATTTACTTGCCTCCCCAGGAGGGCAGAGTTAGACACAAGGTGTTTTTTTTTAATATAGGAAAAAATCCAGCTCTCCAAAAAAGGGAGCTCTGGTTAAGAACAAAAATACAATTGTCCCGGTCATGAAGGACTTCCCCTGGCAGTCAAGGACATAAAAAAGTGAAGTTCAGTATCAGAACAGATGGTATTTATTTGCTCCCCCACTGAGCAAATTAGGCACAAGGCCGTTTTTAATGTGAGGTAAAAACCAGCTCCCCTAAAAGTAGGCAAAAAGGGGGCACTCTGGTTACCAAAAATAATAATTGTCCCAGTATAGAGGGTTTCCCCCCCATTGACTGGTACAAATTATCTTAAGTGCAGCATCTGCCGGAACAGATACTACACTTTGATCTTGTCACGAAGGTTATAGATATTATTATTTGAAAAAAAAAAAGGAATTGTTTTTTTTGGCAGCAAAAATGCAATAACATATTTTCAGAATTAAAATTCTAATAGTTTGAAATGCTATTGTTTTCGTAAGAATAAGATATGAACGAAATAAAAATAATCGATTTTGACGTGTTTCCGGAACAAATACGATATTGCGAATGCAAACATAAACTTAACTCATCCTGAAGTAACGTAGGAATAGTGTTATATTTTTAAGAAACAAATGAAAAAAATAAAAAAGAAAAATGAATGAAAAAAAATAACAAATGGAAAAAAAAGAAACGGAAGTAAATTCACTCTGTTGTTCAATAACGTAGACAAGCTTTCAAAGTTAATATGTTCTATGGAAAATTGGCAAAACTGTTTTCAAATTAGATGCGGTATTCCTTTTTGTAAAAAAACACACACAACATAAAAAAAAACAAAAAAAACAAGATGGTGGAATAGAAATGAAGGTCTTGCAAAAGCAATACATCTCCAAGAACGAATATTGCTTTCAACAGACATCTTTGTTTAGTATATGAGATTTGACGTCATATTTTGCTCGGTGTTATTGTTTGGAATGTAAGAGTCGCATACAAATTAAAGCATGACAGACGAAGTATATTCATATTTTATAATTAAATGCCCAAAATATTAGAAATATGATATTTCGGTACTTATACGAAATAACGCTGTATTTTCTATTTATATTAAACTGTTAGGTGAAATACGGAATCGTTTTTGAAAAAAAAAAAACAAAAATCTCTCATGATAAGTATGAGATTTTTTTAATGGAAACGTTATTTCAGTCCGGTCCATATTCTGTTGATACTTCAATACAAACCGTGCTATTTTTAGATTATATTTTCAAGTTAAATTGTTTTTTTTTATGGTATCTTTTGTGTATTAAACTGTTAGGTAGAAAATGGAATAGTTTTTGAAAAAAAATCCCCCATGACAAGAGTGGGGTTTTTAATCATAACGTTGTTTCAACACGATTCGTATTAGGCATAATTACTGATATTTTGATACAGACCGTGCTATTTGAAGATCAGATTTTTATTTTAAGTTAATTTTGATGGTATATTTTGGTTAGGACATTTTTAGGTAAAAACACAGCATAAGTAAAAAGGAATCGCCCTTCTCTCCGTGTTAAGAATCAGTTTGTAAATGATAACGATATTTTAGCATGGTTCGTATTCTTCAAAAGTACTTATTCTTGAAACACAAATCTGACAAACCAAAGAAAAATAATATTTAAAATACGTTGGAAAATTAATAAAATTTAACCGTAAAAAACTAAACGAAATCATGTTTAAAACTGAATATGATTGATTAAAAAGACAATTTAAAACGTATGTGTTGATTGCCAAAGTATAATGATATTTCAAATTAAATATGACAAGCAATAGTAAAACGATATCTTAAAATAAATACATGACGAAAATTTGTTTAAATGTATGTATGTATGTATGTCAGGTCATGTCATATGCTACTGTACTGGTACCATGTAACCCAGTACTACCTGCCTCATAGTCGGGTCACCGGCGACTAAACTGGTTCCCCCACCAGACTTGTTTGGTGAGGAGGGCGGCTAGTCTCCCTGAAGGATTAAAAACAAGACCTTCCAAAGGGCGAATGAACTCTTTTTCTGGGTCAACGGCCAACTAGCACCGTGTATATTTGTGTGTGTGTGTATGTGTATTGGGGTAGAGAGGGCTCCCGTAAGCCGTGGTGAAGGCAACCTTTCTAGGAGAAGTAAATCTCTGATTTAAAC